>NC_073692.1:166646640-166649140 GCF_029784155.1 Uranotaenia lowii | reverse complement strand
CGAATCCCAATTCGGAATTGTATATCTATATAAATTAGAAATTTTATTCTGAATCCGTTTCACAATATTAAGTTGAGCAAACAATTGCAAAACAAAACAAAATCACTTTTCTTCTGAATCTGGATAAGAGTTCTGAATCTTATCTAACCTGGAATCTGCATCTTTATTCTAAATTTGAAGTCCTAAGAAACTTAAAACAAAATCTAATTTTGAATCTGAATATTGAATACTAAATCTAAATCTGAATCTGAAACTGCAAATACATATTGATTTCTCTACAATTTCTTAATCATCCATTTTAGTTTCACTTCGTTTTTAGTTTTTTGGAAATTGTAATTAATAAAATAGCTAACTATTGTTTAGAAAATAAAGCCACCGATAAGCTATCCATTCCAAACAATCTTCATAAAACAAATTAAAAATATTTGTCGAAAAAAAAAATCAAAGAATAAACATATTGGTTGATGGTTAAAGAATAGTAGAACTCAAGATCTCGTATTGCATTTCGTAGTGAACGACCAACTTTATAATAGCAGTTTTATAAGAGTGTTGGAAATAAGTTGTTTCGAATGGAAACTGTACGAAAATAATAATCCCTTTGGAACTGGGGAAGAATTTGGTTGATTGATATTGGTAGAAATCAACAGAATCTTTCAACAAAACTACTGTATAAGAATTACACTAAGAATCGCTATTATCATTGTATGACGTAATTAAAAATCCTTGTAAATTGACGTATCTTAAATAAGCTGCAAATGTTTGGAACAATATAATTAACGTAGTTACTCAAAACGACGTAATGTAAACGCACAAAAATATTTTAAACCTTACATAAAATATTAATCTGGACCAATGAAGGTGAAGTTGTATGAGACTGATAACAAATTAGCTTAGCTTAGCTTGATTGACTACTCACATCCACCTTAAATCATTGAACCCGAAATGCTTTTTCATAGTTGTAAGTAATAGATCATAATAGATCAATTTCGTTAGATTTATTTAGCATTTTTTATTAAAGTTTTATTTTATCATTATGACAGTTGTATCAAATTAAATGCATCTAGGATTCCAAAATCGCAGGTGTGGCTCAGTAGAACGTGTTCCACATCGCCAATGGTTGCTACTCCGTGATTGACCGAGGCCATCAGTTTTGTTGTATTCGACTGATAACAAATTACAGACAAACTAAAAAACCTGGCTTAATTGATTAAGATTTGAAGGAAACTCTCGATCTTAAAGTTGATTTCTTTCTAACTGTCATGATAAAAATGATGCCATAAAATTTTAAAAAAGCTTCTTAAAATAAATCAATAATGAACATAGTTCTAATATGTGATTAGGCCTACTGAGATGAAAGCAATCGAAAAATTCCCTTTAATTCAACCACAGTATAAGAAAAGTTCGGATACCGGTTTTTCAACAGTAACTTACTACCTTCTTCAGTAAACGTTTTCGATTGAAATAGCGGTATCTGAGCTTTTCTTTTACCGTGGTTGAATTGAAGAAAATCTTCCGATTACTATGATTCAGACGATTTAATTTCACATGTAATAAAAATATTACTGATAAGTGTTAAAACATTAAAAGCTAAGACTGATTCAACCTTACTAAATACATGAAAGCATTTTTTTCTTTTTATGTTCTTTGTATAATCTTTCTGTCCCGCGGTTCGGAATACGTTAAGCATAGAACTGCTGATTAAAATTCAATAAAACTTACCGTTTTAAACTCTATCACCAAGTCGACTGCAAATGAAAGTTGACTGGTCTTTTTTCTTCCGGTTACCAATGGCTCAGTCTTAGACAAAGCGGTCCAGCATGCACTGCTTGATGTGGTGTAGAATTGGAGCACGAGTTTCCCCAGCCACTGCCGTTTGTAATCGATACGTAATGCACATTCGTTGATCAGGTTTAAGCCTTGCGATAATACACGGACCAAATCAGATTCAGATCGCGTGGATGCACTTTTCTATCCAGAAATGCGGCCGTTAGATTTTGCGCGAAAAAACACGAAAACGAAAAACACGATAAAATAAGTTTCTTTAAATTGAGTTTGAATTTCATGCTTGATAATGTAATGTTAAATGGTTTCATGTTATTAAAAACCCAAATCTAAATTCTTAAACCTTTTTGAGATTGCATGATATGAGCAATGTATGTGCTAATTTTGTGTCGGTATGTAATGTATCATACCGAGTGTTGTATCAAATTAAATATTACATGAAATGTTAAGTTCATCTTTATCTTCCGATTATAAATCATCTTATTTTACTGCTGATATAAATATATGTTCACGTTGAAAAATTTGGAAATGATGTGTAACAACGGTTGGTTTGGTCGGTGCCACAAAATAATATCAACAAGCTTTTGCGAGCATAAGTGTTGAATAACTTCAATCGATAGGTGCCATTTTCTCCCCAAATATTAATAAAAGTTAGCGACTTACATTTGGTTCTGCTTAGATGCTTCGGCTCTCCGGTTGCATACCTTCCAGGCGTTTA
>NC_073692.1:166527973-166646140 GCF_029784155.1 Uranotaenia lowii | reverse complement strand
TTGATGGGTGCCTCGGTTTCAGAGTTGGATCGAGCTCACTGATAATGATTTCTTTTCTAAAGCATGAATTTTGCTTCTTTCGAGTTTTAAAACACCCACTCGCTCAAAAAAAACTTTAACGATTATGGGCTGTAGAAGAGTTTCTGATTTGTCCATATTTCTTCTGAAGTTTTTTATCATCAAACCATTTCAAACAAAATTCAAAAAGCCAATGAGCCGTTGAAGGTGAAAGTTTCTGTATTCATCATGTAACCGAAACATCGAGCAAGGAAAACTCTGACCAGTAGGAGCAGCGCGCGTGGGAAAAAGTGGTATTAAAAAGTCTGAAAACCAGCTTTTCACACAACGAGAAAAAAAAGTCGACTGACTTGTGTTTTACATCGACTAAATGTAAAAAGAAACTTACACCCTAAAAAAATTTGGTTGAAAAAAAAAACCATACCCACATAAGACTTGATTCCAAAAGCGTGGGAGGGTGCCGGGGAAGCAAGAAAAATAACTCCCTCCCCGTTCGTTGACAAGATAAAGCGGTTCTTGAGAGTTCTTGTTTCTTGGGCTTGGCCAGGTCCTTCGTTTCCACCGAAAAGGATCATGCTGACAGATGGAAAAACAACTTGAAAGACAAAAACGCGAATTTATCTTCTCGGGGAAATGTTTTTTGATGGGCACTCTCAGGCTTAGACCAGCCCAGACAGGGCCAAAAGTTTACCGTTTAGGGGGCGGATTTTGTAATTTCTTTCCGAAAAGCTGATTGATGTTTTTGGAGAGCGATTCGGTAGTGATCCGATGATTTGTCGGAATCATTGGAGGATTTGCTGAAATTGCTTGTAAACAGAGCCGCAACGGTTTTTAATTCAATCTGTTTTGTGGTGCAAATTTTCCAGTTACCGTTTGTTTTGTGAACGGTGATATAAGATTTTTTGTTTGTGAATCTACGATGATTCAACTCAGCCGAAATGTTTTCATGATTCTTATGAACCATTAACTATCAAGCTTCAACGAGACAATAAAGCAAACCAAATTAATATGTCTTTATTTAGCTAGCGAAAGCTCTAGAAAAAAAATCATGTAAACCAAGTGTAATAGTAAAAGCAAGCATGAATCGAATCGCTTCTAACACATTCTCGAGGAAATTGCTTTGCACTAAGCCCATTGACTGTTCCATTAATGCCGATGCAAGCGTGGCGTAGCGGTAAACCTCGCTTAGAAAGGTACCCACAAATTTGTGTCAATCGATTCAAAGGTTCCAGTCAGTCAGTGTCAGTGCCTGAGTGTAGATTTTTCAATTTTTAATCCATTCCATTCAGTCTGTCAGCCAGCGAGGCTCCTCCACGGGACGATAACATCTGTTTTGAAGTGGGGTTAGTAATGTCTGTTCACAGAGGATTTTTTTATTTATGGAAATCATCCATTTGCCTAGAACTAAGGCACGTGTAAATTGTTATAACCCCATGTCAAAAGTCTTCCTTAAAGGAACAAAATGATCATGAACAAATACGATTATTGTTTCAATTTTAATTCAATTTTTTCAACATTTTAAAATATCTTGTATTTTTTCAACAATTTAAAATATCTTTCAATTAAATTAGAATCAATGTTGAGTACATTGACTTCCTAGGCATAATTTTATGAAAAACATTTTCCGATGGCGCGGTGAGAATCCTAATTTGGACAAAGCAGTTGATAAACAGTCGTCATGCAATATCAATTTTAGAACCTAGTGAATAGTTTTACTGGAGTATCAAGATAATATATTTTAGAAAAAAAAATCTGCTCTCTCAGTGAGGTCATTGGGAGTTGCCCCCAACCCCCTCATGGAGATTTCAAAAAAAAAAAATTAAAGTAGGGGAGAGTGGGGCCACTTTTAATACCTCAGATGTGTGTTGAGATAAAAATCTCAAACCAACTGTCATTGTCGTCGCTTTGCGGGAGCATATATTTCTCTATGTTGTTGACGTAAATACGCATCATATGCTTCTTTTATTTATCAAGCTAAAAAAAGTTAGAAAAATTCGCTTACATAATTAAAAAAAACACCTGCTAATTGCATCGATGGGAAACCTAAAGTTCATAACAAAAATATGCTCATACACTTATGATCTTAGTTTTGTCATGATCGTTCACGTGGAAAAGGAATTTTTGATGAAACATCAATAAGTCACACAAACGCAACCAATTTGCAAATCATAGCTTGTGGGGAATCGTGGGCCACACATCTTAAACCACCTATATTTTTATGTTTTTATACACATTTAGAACTTAAAATACGTTTTCATTATCTGTAAAGTTTTCTTATTTATGAAAAATATTTCGTCCATCCTATATAAGGAATTTTGCCAAAACTTTCGCGAGCCAGGTTTTGGAATCTATTCGATCATATACAGCTCTCTTTTTCTCTCATCTGAAATTGCTTTAAAATAACGAAATTAATTATGAAATCACAGTTTTGAGTCAACTCATAAACTTTGCATGTTATTTGGTCAATTTGGATTTAGAGGCCCACGATTCCCCACCATTTTTCAAAATCCAAGAAATATTCCTTTTTTTAATCAGTCAGAATTTGAGGGAAATAACTTATTAAAAATTAAAAAAAAAATACCTCATGATACCTTGAAAATGTAGAAATCCATACCATTTATTATTTTCATTTTACCTTTAAGAATAAAAATACAATAAATTTTCAGTAATAAATTAACTAACCGAAAAATCATATGATCCTAAAAGATCTTAATTTAAAAAAAAGTGTTATCAAACATGTCACAAAGTCGGCTCGCCTCTGGCGAAACTAAGTTTTGAATCACTTCCTGGGCCTAATACATTTCATTTAACAACTGAAACTAATTGTAGATATCGATTTGCAACTCAGTGAACCTTTTTTATTCAAACTTAAATTTTGACACACAAAAACTCTACCTCGTGCTTAAAATGGAGTTTTACTTAAGTGTAACTAAATTTGAGGGCAATCATTTGAACTTCATAATTCATTAGAAGCATACCGTCAAACGGGGCATCATGCAAAAGCAGGGTCAGATACAACATTTTTATACCACAACACTCATTCAATTTATATTTCGATATACTGTAATAAAGTTATCATAGAATGATGACACAGTTTTTAACATCGTGAAAGAGTTTTTAAAAGTTTCTGATTCTCATAAAAAATTAAAAAATTCGAGCAATAAATGATTACTTTTTTACTTTCGTGATGTCCTGAAAAACTTGACTTAGTATGGCGTATTGGATTAATGATACCACCTATAAACTTTATATTGATTTCAAAATCCTATATCAACACTGTTGGTGTTAAAGGATTTCTCAGAAAATTACCATTTTTTTCAAATAAATATTTTTGTAAATCACCTACCTGTCTGGGGCAAAATGCAACAAAATGAAAATCAGAACTGAAACTCATAAATCTCGTTTTCATATGCTGGGATATGATTGTTTTGCATTATGCGTTTGTCAAAATTCAAATTTTATCCATCCTAAGATTTATTTTCATAATTTATGCTAATAGAATATTTGAAGTATTTTTTTACCCCTAAATGTATGCAGCAAATTTCACTTTTTCCTTAAAAACCTTTTTGATAGAAAAATGTAAAATTTAATTAGATCGAAATGAAAAAAATTACTGCAATTGGTGCTTTATGCGTTATGAAATCACAAATGTATCAAAAACTATTAATTTTCAAACGTTTTCATTTGATTTTGCATTAACATCACAGTTCGTTGCAACCTACCCCGCATTCTTAGTAGGGTGAAAATCGCATGTTTAAAAAAATTTAAAAATAACTGGTGAAACCAATAATTTTTCTGACTATGTCAATTTGGTGTCCCATCAACCTTAAAACTTTTGATGTACGAGAGGTAGGCATTAGAATTTTAGAAGCCATTGAAGTTGAAAAGTGTTGCATGTTGCCCCAGTTGACGGTACTAAAGTATGTAGCCATGTGTCAGGTGTTGAACACTTACGATAGTCAACAAAATTAGTTAAATGAAAACAAAAACCAAGTATCTTTATAACTGAGCACTTTGATTGTAAAAAAAGGGTAAATTCCAAACTTTAAGCTGATATAAAAAATTCTTTTCAATCCAAAACTCCATGTTCAAAAAGCTTTTGATAAATTACTCAAGGTCCCAAATTTCTCATTTTCTGAGGTACATAGAATTCCAGAGCTGGGTTTGATTATTTTGGGTGCCTGAATCCAAATATGTTATTAGGTAATTGTCTGACAGCATTTGTTTTTTAAAACAATTTTGAAAATAGGTATTCATTTACATTTTTTTTAACAAACTTTTAAAATAAAAAATGAAAGAGTATTTTCAAACCAATTATTTATTTTCCTGAAGATCGCAAGTAATTTTGATATTGACGAAAAAAATTATAGCAGTCTTTTACTTGTTAACTTCAGTCCACTGAAACCAGATTGTATTTCAGATATTTTTTGAAACTAGAAACGTTTATTTTTTATCCTCTTATTTTGTTTTAATAATCAAATAAATCTTCTGAATTTTAAAGTTTGTTTTTATTTTTCCAATAAATTTAAGAATTTTTAAGTCAAACTATATTGATAGAATTTAGATAATTCTTAAAATTATCTCATTGTTTTTCAATTCAGAATTTTTGTGTTTTGAAAAGATACTTAGTCTATAAATCTTGATTTTTGAAAGGATAAACATAGTTTCTATCTTTTGTCCTTTCTTGGACCCAGTATTTAAATTGACGACTACAAAACGTTCAGAGCTTGAAATTTTAAACAATAAAATTGGCGCTTGAAAATGTATAAACATTTTACTTATTTTTATTACTTTGATTTATCTTTTTTTAATCTTTCATGATTTTTTAATCTATGAAAAGTTTAAAAAAATATTGGAAGTATTCAATTTAAAGCTGAATTTCAATGCACAACGACAATATTTGCGTTATCCTTCCAATATTTACTA
Organism: Uranotaenia lowii; assembly: GCF_029784155.1. Classification (NCBI taxonomy): domain Eukaryota; kingdom Metazoa; phylum Arthropoda; class Insecta; order Diptera; family Culicidae; genus Uranotaenia; species Uranotaenia lowii. The sequence continues at coordinate 166,641,196 of NC_073692.1, read as the reverse complement.
CAAAACTTCGAATTCCACGAGCTAAACTACATTTCCTTCACAAAAGCAATAAATAATCGATTTAAAATGTAGTGCGATTTTTAACAAAAGATCCATCAAGCCATCGATACCAGGGGAAAAGGAAATAAACATATCAGGGTTTATGATGTTAAAATTTTTAAACGTTATTAGTGAAAATAATTCTCTATTTCAATTTTTCAATTCCGAAACAAAGTTTGAAGTTAAATAAGAATTTGTGGGATCAATTTTCGATGAAAATAGTTGCCAAAAATGCTTCATACTTCCGTAAATTTCGAAGATTTATGAAATTAGTGTATTTTACTATGTCCATTGTTTAAATTGACTATTTGCGTATGATAAATGATATCATATATGGTATCCATCCAGTTTTGAAAGTGGGAGGAGGTTTTCTATACAATAAATCATATCTGTATGCCAAAACTTTTTTTTAAACAAAATTTCTTGAAAACTGCATAAACATGATTGATCTTAGTCGATCTTGTAGCAGTTTCAAATTAGAACAAAATCACTTCAAAAATGTTTGAGCTATTAAAAATATGTTTTGTCTGTAAGTTCTGATTCTTAAAGTGTGAAAAGTTTGTCAATTTAATAGATCATCTTGCTATTTAAAAAATCTTTGTGTTTCAAAGTTGTTGATAATCTTTAGAAAACTCTTCGCCATATGTAGCGTTGTTTAAAGATTTTCACCCATACAACGCCTTTTTAAAACCAGTAGAAGTTTTTCTATATAATAAAGGTGATTAATTAAATTGAAAAACTATTAGTAGTTTGCCAAAATATCATAGAATTATTCTAAGTTTTGTGAAATTTTTCGTTTTTAGCATTGATTTTCTAAAGAAACTCATGCGTTTTTTAAAATAAACTGGTTTATTCATGATTATAAATTTTCTTGTTATGCCATAACCATGACTTAACTGAATTTGAATAAAAATCACTTAAAATTTTTTTAAAATGAGTCATTTCCAACTTAGCTTATGAAAAAGAAGCACTCATTGTTCCATTTTTTAAAAGAAAAGTAAGTTGCGGGGTAAAATGTGGTGTACGTTAATAAGTTTTCCTCGCAAAAATGCTCTTTCGCTTTTTTAAACATCTGTAAATTTTCTCCTAACTTTTCTATCGATCTATGAAAATTTTCAGTTCTGATATTCTTTCTCCAAGAATATAAATTTTCACCGATATACCGAAAATAAATTCACGAAGTATAAGTCTTTCAGTGCAATAAATGATCTTCAAAAAAGAGGTATCAAAATTTATTTGTGTTCCAAATGTTATATTATATTAAACTTATTTTCAACGGAATTTCACTATTATGAAAAGTCTTTCCTTTACATAAACAGCAATAAATTTCTTTGCTACCTTGAGTTTTTATGCGGTCTTCTCGTTTTGAACAAGAAAAAGTCATTGCTATGATTTTGATTTTGAGCCCTCCTTCCTTCAAGAAGGAGGGACTTTCAAATACTTTACCACCCACCCTATATCCCTACTATACGACAAACATCCGAATTCCAAAACTGACGTCATTCGGATCATTATTTCCAAACTGTTTGTGCTTTAGAAACCTTTAGTTTTATATTTGGGAGTGGTTCAATACAAATAGTCGTCGAATTGTACAGAAACTTGTTTGTTTTTCTAATTTAACACAATAAATTGTTTGTTTTTATATTGAATTCAGAACAAGAAATCTAGTTTAAATGACAAAATAAGCTGTTAACCAATTGCTTCGATAATCATCATAATCAAATTTAGAATTGGTCATGTTTTATGCTGATTTTATAAAAGGTGAAACGGTCAAAATTTGGTCAAAATCAACTTGACGTATTTCTTTAAATTTTGCATTTAAAAAACCTGAACACCCCTCATTTTGAAGGAGTGTGTGTAGAATGATGCTCCTATTTTGATTTTGGATGGCATGTCAAAATGCCATCCAAGGAAGAAGAGCAGCGTATCAAAATTTTTTTCGCGCATCGCGAAAATCCAAGCTACTCGCACGCAAAGCTAAATCGCTAAAAGTTGCCAAATCAACCGTTACAAATGTAATTGAAGTGTTTGGGAAACGTTTGTCGACAGCCAGGAAGTCTGGATCGAGGGAAAATCGAAAACCGGAAGCCACTGAGACGACAAAGAGAGTTGCAGGTAGTTTCAAGCGAAACCCTAACCTCTCTCTCCGAGATGCACAAAATAAGCTGGTTGTAGCGTCTACGACCGTGCATCAAGCCAAAAAGTGAGTCGGACTATCGACTTACAAGAAGGTAGTGACTCCAAATCGCGATGGTAAACAAAATACGACGGCCAAAGCGTGATCCCGGAGGCTGTCCACGACGATGCTGACGAAGTTTGACTGCGTGGTAATGGACGACGAAACCTACGTCAAAGTCGACTATAAGCAGCTTCCGGGACAGGAGTTTTATACGGCAAAAGGAAGGGGAAAGATAGCAGATATTTCAAGCACATGAAACTGTCAAAGTTCGCGAAGAAATATCTGGTTTGGCAAGCCATCCGTACCTGTGGCTTGAAAAGCAGCCTTTTCATAGCTTCCGGGACTGTCAACCAAGAAATTTACGTGAAAGAGTGTTTGAATAAACGTCTGCTGCCTTTCCTGAAGAAGCACGGTTGTTCCGTACTGTTTTGGCCGGATTTGGCATCTTGCCATTACGGTAAAAAGGCCATTGAGTGGTACGCCGCCAACAACGTGCAGGTGGTTCCCAAGGACAAGAACCCTCCCAACACGGCAGAGCTCCGCCCAATTGAGAAATAATGGGCTATTGTCAAGCGGAATCTAAAGAATCCAAAAAGACTGCTAAGGATGAGCAGCAGTTCAAGGCAAACTGGCTTTCTGCGGCGAAGAAGGTGGACAAGGTGGCTGTACAAAATCTGATAGCAGGGGTTAAGCGTAAGGCCCGGCAATTTGGATTTGGAAAAGCGGAAGCCCAACTGAATATTTTTCCTGAATTTTATACCTACTAATTTAACTTGAAAAAAGAAATTTAATTTGATTTTTAATAAAAGATTTCACCGATTTTCACGCGTTTTCCCTAGATCGAATTTCGACCGTATCACTCTTTACTTGAAAATTCCTAAAAATGTAGCAATCTCTTTAAATAGTTTACTTTTGCACAGTAAATTAAAAAAAAAAAATAAAATAGATTATTGTAGAAAAACATAAGTGGTACATTCTCAATTCGCAGTTTTTTTTTTTTTCAAATTTTTGGTCCTCAAAGCCATAAAAAAAGCAAAAAATAAACCAAAATAATTTAAACTTGCGCTTGATTTATCCGTTGAACAATTAAACAAATGGAAGAAGAAAATTGGGACGATTTTCAATCATTCATACTATAAGAAGCAAAAAACATAGTTGTACTACTTTTTTGTTTATCTTACTGTAATTGATCTACATTATATGTGCATCAAGAGCAAATGTTGTTTTATTCTTCTGAAAATCTTCGAGTGAAAAAAAATAGATTTACTTGGCCTCACGACTAGTTCGTTCTTCTATTTTTCGAATCACTTATGTAATCAATAATAGCAGCGATTTGGCTTATAAATGTACAGTTAGAGCTCAAACATGGAGTTCATTGGACCAGCATTGTTGCAACTTTTTCCGGAGCTAAATATTTCCAGAAGCTGCTCTCGGCTTCTGTGTCCTTCCACTAAGTCTCCCAAAAGCTCCCGAGAGCAGATAGTCAAATTGGGATCTATTGTTGGAAATTAAGACAAAGTTTGCCGAAAGGGATTTCCCGCGCTCATGCTGTTAGGTCGGTTAACCGAAACCCGAAACAAAAGCCAGTAATTAGAACATGAAGTCGAAAGCACACACACAAAGCACATAGAATCACAGAACAAAAACCATCAAAGTTTAACATCATATTTCCCTCCTGGAACCCCCTGACTGTATTCATTTTTCCCGGGTCAAGGAGCGAACAACGAACAACGCCTTCGCACGGTTCTGTGTTCTGCAAACGAACGATTTGTGCCTTCCTGAACTCACGCAGTGCCAACTATGTATAGGTCGTGTCAGTGCCAGTCTGCCGTTGATGGTTGACCGGAAAAAGCTCCTTCAGGGGGAAAAACAGGTCAAGCAAACAATCGGCACCGGAGAGAGAGACAGAGTGATGTTGGACCGCAAACAATTTAATGTGTTTCTGCGGTTTTAAGACCGCTCCTGTGCTGCCATTTTTCCCACTAACTTGTACCTCCTAACCAACGGCGCACACAGGGGTAAATGAACCTAATAAGCGATCAAAATTATTTGCGGACAAACGGTAAACGATAGACATTTGATGTCTTCGCAACATTTTTATATTTTTTGATGATCTATCAAATTCTTGAAAGAAAAAAGTGATTTTTTCACCTGGAAGGGAGATAAAAAAATTATTTCTTGAAATAATAAGTTTAGTGTCTTGATGTACTCACAAAAGTTGTAGATCTTATTATTTTAAGCAACTTTGTTGAAGACATCATAAAGATCGCATGAAAATCAAAAAAGTTACGAGCATTTAAAAAATAACGAGAATTTTAACAAGTAATTTTGAGTTTTTATTTAATATCTTTTTAAGTATACGATTTACAAACTTGGTATATTTGAGAAAGTTGTTCAAATTGTTAAACACACAATTTTGTAGAACATTTCAAATACATATTTCAACTAAGAAAGGAGATATACTGCAAAATATCCAAAATATTGCCTTTTTTCAGAAAGTTATAACCTTAAGAGTTCGGACGAGTTCGGATAATTTTTTGAGTGGATTTTGTTGGTCAAGTTATTGGCTTTCCATTGATATATAAATTAAACATTAGTTTTGAATAGATTTTCTACAAACTAGCAATCAATAATGAGCTTTTTCCTTTAGAAACACTTAAAATTCGAAAAAAAAACCTCAATTTTTCCTGTTTTTAGAGGAAAAAGCTCATTTTTGATTGCTTGTTTGAACAAAATCTATTCAAAACTAATGTTTAACTTATATATCAATGGAAAGCCAATAACTTGACCAACAAAACCCACTTAAAAAATTATCCGAACTCGTCCGAACTCTTAAGGTTATAACTTACTGAAAAAATGCATTATTTTGGATATTTTGTAGTATATCTCCTTTCTTAGTTGAAATATGTATTTGAAATGTTCTACAAAATTGTGTGTTTTAACAATTTGAACAACTTTCTCAAATATACCAAGTTTGTAAATCGTATACTTAAAAAGATATTAAATAAAAACTCAAAATTACTTGTTAAAATTCTCGTTATTTTTTAAATGCTCGTAACTTTTTTGATTTTCATGCGATCTTTATGATGTCTTCAACAAAGTTGCTTAAAATAATAAGATCTACAACTTTTGTGAGTACATCAAGACACTAAACTTATTATTTCAAGAAATAATTTTTTTATCTCCCTTCCAGGTGAAAAAATCACTTTTTTCTTTCAAGAATTTGATAGATCATCAAAAAATATAAAAATGTTGCGAAGACATCAAATGTCTATCGTTTACCGTTTGTCCGCAAATAATTTTGATCGCTTATTAGGTTCATTTACCCCTGTGTGCGGCGCTGCTCTAGCCTGGTCTTTATAGACGATGGATGAACTTTGCTGTTACCGATACGATGAACACGGTTGTAATTACAATGCCATCACTAGCGAACCATTCTTGGTTGAAACTAGATATGAATACTTTTGAACCGAGTATAGTATGAAAAATTAGAACAACAAATAATAAAAAAAAATTTGTAATAATTTTAAAACACTGAACAGTTCAATTTTTTTAAAATTCTTTTCACAAGTGTAATACCAACATAAAGTGCACGCATATAAATTTCGTTATGTACACCCACATATAAGAATCTACTCCAATCACGTCCTGAAGAAATTTAAACATTATTGGCATGAGATCTCAACGATATTTGCGTAGAGCAGCTTTCAATCGAATGGCATTGTCGCGAAAGTACCGAGAAAAAAATAACATCGAACCATTACAACACTAAAGTGGTTTCGAGATCGATGTTCATTCTCCAGTCGACTTTTTTTCTTGTAATTTACTAGGATAAACCAACCAAAATGATGAAAATTCCTGAAAAAAAATCTTGCTCTGCTTGAATGTTTGTACAACATGTTTATGCATAATTTTGCTCGAATTTCTAATACTATGCAATGTTGGCACAACTTATCATATCAACTTTGGTGTAATAGGGTAACGGACCTATTTTGGACCGCTTTGGGAAAAGGTTATGCTATTTTCTGGAATACAAAAGCATATGTTAGAATTTTCGATTGCTTTATCCGTTCATTACAAAGATAAAGGCTTTTTCTATCGAAAAATGTCGTCGATTTTGGCAATGTAACAAAATTTAAGCCTAAAAACACGTTTCTTCGATCTTTACTCTGGTCAGTATTTTGAACCACCAGTTTTCTATTTTGGGCCACCCTTTGGACCTATTTTGGACCACCCTTAAACTAAATAAGTTGTTTTACTAAATTTTGCTATATTTCGACAGCGATTGATGCGCAATTATGCAAATTATTCAGATGATTTTGTCTTTTCTTATTGTTATAGACTAGTCAATTTTTGTTTGATCGATAAGAATAGAGTAAAAACAGTAAAATTCCTGTTATATAGTGTGTTCCAAATGTTATGAAAATTCTGACAGCACACTGAAATCTCGACGAAATTGGTTCTGCAGTGTTCAATACTGGCCAGTTGGCTTATGTTTAGGCTCAATTTTTAGAACGCAAATCTCCTTCAGGCGACCATATGATACCAAATGAATGTAAGTAGAGAAAGTCTGACATCATGAACTTCGCGACATCAATTGATGCATTTTGACTTTCAAAACCTTAGTGGATTTGGTTTGGCTTCAGTTCTGTAGATAGATTCAAAAAGATAAAAATGTGCGAGATCTATGCTATCTTTTTAGCCATCTAAAAGCCAGATTTTTTTTTCACAAAAATTCAGTTTTAATTTTCATACTAACTTTGTTCCAGGATAAAATTTATCGTTGGAGTTATTTTCCAAAAGTTTTTTTTTTAAATTGCATAACCACAGGGACTGAAAATCTAGATTTTTAGTACTTTATTGCTTGTAAAATTTACACATTTCAACCACCTTTTCCCAAGTTTTGAAACATTTATAGCTATAATTGAATATATTATTTGATAAAATTGTTCCAATATTAACTGAGATATTTCACCTGTTACAAAAATTAAACTCGTTTTTTCCAAACCCCTCTTTTAGACGGGGTTTATATTTCGTTTCTTCTACCTACCCAAGTTTTTTTTCCTCGAAAACCATTTTAGGAATGCACTCATTTGACTGGCAAAAAAAAAAACTCTTAGACCAAACTCTCAATAATTTTTCATGAAGCATAAAAAACATTGAATTAATAAAAAATTGGTGCAAGTCCAAGTTTTCATGATTTGAGGCTTCTTTAAGCTGTAGCTTTTAACAACTGCTTTTCAAACAGTTGCCATTGATGTAGATTGTTAGATTAGCGTAGTTCAAAGCATTGTCAAAAAAGGAAGTTAAAACTATATTTAGCTTGGTTTTATGCCGATTAAAGTGAACCTCGTTTAATGGCGAGTTTGGGCTTTCGCGAGTTGATTGAATAAAATCATGCTTAAAATCCAAATTTTATTCATAATGAGAGATTGAAACAGTGTGCATAATTCTTTCATATCGTCATACATTGTCTTATTACGTTCATGAACATTTAACAGCAAGTTTAATACTCAGGTTATGTTGAGAGGTCCAAAATAAGTCCCTAAGGAATAAAGTGGGACCTATTTTCGACATGGGTCAAATTGCTATGAAAACCAGTTATTTTGCTTTTTCGAGCTTGCAAAATAGTTTTCACATGTTTTATCATAGCTGTGAAGATGTTTGGATTTGTAAAATTCATAACAGCTTGCCTCTTGAAAGTTGACTCTAATAATGGCACATCCTCCTGAAATGGCCCTGATTCGGTCCAACTGTGAAAAATCAAAACTTTATTTTCAATTTTCTCTCCGTTAACAGCTTACTCAAATAAAATTTTAGATTTGATTAGAATCATAAGAAGTAGGGTTAGTTGCCCTACTTTGGACCCTTTAAGCGATGGTTTTTAAATAATCATGCTTTTCTCATAAATGGGCGTGAGGTTTATATTTTTAAGGAAATTTGTTTATAGTTCATGATCTGTTCTGCAAGTATCAATGACAATTTTTGATATAAGTATCGCCATTATTAAAAGATTTGCAAAAATATGGATGATAGAAATTTCCATCTTTGAACCTACTGTTCCTATTTTGGTACTTAACTGGTTCCTTTCATTGGACCTACACCTAAAATTCCTTTAAAAAGTATGAATTTTCGAAAATAAATCAACAAATTCATTAAAAATGTAATCTTTAATCAAATATTATCATAAAAAATATTAAAGATTTTTAACGTTTAAAACACATAAATTTCTGTTATGAATATTTCAAACACTTTTACTCCTTGTCAGCTCTATCAGCAGAACAATAGCTGATAATTTTTGGTTTACTTACTTTAACTTTATTTGTGTAAAGCTGACAAAAAATGTTAGAAATGTTCAATGAATATGGGTTCTGAATAATGCTCCAATTAAAAATTCGCACTTTTGTTGAATTGTTGGTATTGGAACAAAGTTTTGATGATGTTAGGTCTAAAAATGGAACATCATAGTCAAAAGTCTCCTATATTTGGACCCATTACAAATTTTCCGGATTTTCCATTGATTTTCATATATTTTAGGAAAAATAGGTAGTATGGTTCGTATTCTTCACAGTGAGAGCAATTTCGCTTAAAAATTAGGCTTGGACAGAAAAAAAACGAGATTTTTCCTTGTTCATCTTAATTTCGCAAAACGCTCCCTGCTAATTGAGCTGTCTGATTTACTACTGATGAGGAGGTTAACTTTTAAAAACGTTGAAAATTTTATTAGAATCACTTTTTATGGCAAAAAGCGGTATTGTTGGATGCAGGAAGAATAAGAGTTCATTGTGTGCATAATAGTATCTTTATACTACGCTAGAAAAATTAATTATTTACAATTTTTGGCATTTTAGGACTAAAGTAGGCTCTAGGTCCAAAGTAGGAGCACTCACCCTAGCTTTAACTACATTTGTTCAAAATTTTTATGAATAATATGATTTATGAGAGAAATATTGGCAAAAAGCTATAAGGTGGTCCAAAATATGTACCCGGTCCAAAATAAGTCCGTTACCCTACACGTTTAATCTGATTTGAGACACAAATTTAGTTTCAATCGACATTGGAATTTCAAAATATCTTATTTTTATGATCCACTTCTTCAAGTATCGCATCATTTTTTTGGTTTAAGTCTGTATGGCCAGCTCAAAACAGCATTATCGTCCAAGTTAATGTTACATCCTCTTTCTTTTGTATTCTTAATACTTCAAGTTTTGTGCGAAAAAAGGAAGCAAATTTCCCCAGATAGAGCATGACGTTGTTTATTCATGCACAAGGTTGGGGAATAAGTTTTTAGTGCTTAAGGATTTTTTAATGTTTACAACGATTGGTTTACTTTTGAGAAAAATCAAATCTTCTGAGCTAGAGGTCATGAGATCAAATCTCGGTCACGGCATACATAGTACTCTTTCTTTGGGTTGGTGGTGCTAGCATTTGTAAGATTTTAGCCTTTATATTCTTGAAAGATGTGCGCTTTAGTCTTAAGTAAAATTTAGATCTCTTCAATGAAACATAAAATTTCACTGAGGTCCTATTTGTGTGTGTTCGTTCGTTTTAAGTGAAAAAAATGTTTAAAATTATTCATAAATTTTTCTTAAATTGGCCTATACAGTGTACACAAGACACTTTCCACGCGCTTGTTCTGGATCATATATTTTAGAGTATGAAATAAATTGATGTTAAAAGTGTAAATTTTGACTACTTTTTATAAATAATGAATGAAGAAAAAGGATTTGGCAATTTGCATCGTTTGTTTTGAAGCCAAAAATAATGATTCATTGTGAGGAAAAAAATAATTCTTCTAAATCCAATGGAGTTGTTTTAAAAACGATAAAAACACTCGCAAATAAGTGAATTCACGACAAAAAAGAGAAAATTTTAAGACTGTGTTAAGAATGTGTTACCGATTGCCGAGGTGTACCTATGCTGAATTGTTATGAAATTTTTAAGATTTTTACTGCATAGGCATTATTAATCTTATCTTGATTTGAAATCATTATTTCGATTTGATTTGATTACCATTATGTATGTATCTTATTCTAAATTTGAATTTTATTAATTCACAATCATCATGCAGAAAATAATTTTTAATGAAGCATATACCAAGCGTCATAAAAAAATAGAAACAATTATGAGTCTCATTTTTGAGTTTTTTCAAAACTGATTTTTTAAAGATACAGTGAATTCCCGATTTTTTCACCCTCATGATTTTTTTAGGGTAACAAAATTGAGTAATTTTGAAATGATTTTTTTTTTTATAACTCTGATGAAATTAATCAGAAAACATAATACGGGGCTGTTCACTAATTTCGTAAGCACAAAGCGGGAGGGGTGGGGGGGGGTTCCACATTTGCTTACGATCTCTTACTAGGAGGGTAGGGGGGGGGGGGGGTTTCCAAAAATCTTACGTAAGAAATGTTACATTAATAATTCGTCTCTGCCATACGAAACCATATTACTCAGTTTTTTTTCTCGCTACCTATTTGTTGGTTATTTGTGATGTTATGTTATTAATCTTTTAATGTCTATGAACTTATAAATAAAAGTTGGTTCTATAAAACTTATAGAGATCCAATTCAAACCAACATGCTACCAAAACACTAAATCACATTAATAAAACAGATCGTCACTTTTTGCGTTTTATCATAACAATCTTTTTAATTGAGAAATTTATAGAAACGTAAAGGGAAGTGGCATGTAGTGACACCACGATTTAAATACATCATGTTTCTAAAATGACTTCATCAAGAAAAATCTTCAAAAATCAAAATAAGGCGCTTAAGATGATTAATTTCTAGTCACTACCAACTCTAAATTATACAAACAATTTGCCAAAAACATCCTTAAACTTTATCGCTTACTACTGAAATGAGTCTGAGCTTTAAGGTTAGTTGGCAACGAAATTTTCTTTAAACATTTTTGCAATAATTTTGGTAGTATAGAATGAATTTTTTTTAGATATTTTTTTTTATTTTCAGGTCGAAAACATTACAATATTTTATGGTATCTTGTGCTAACCTGATCTTTCACTCTTTGTTTAATCGGAATTTAGATTTTCTATTGTTTATTCGATTGTTAAAATTTATTGAAGATTATTGTTACCCTGAACATACTATATCCTCAATAATGGTTCCTATAATCGTTTATGAAATTTCATCTGTTATTTTGTTTAATTTGTGCTTTTTAAATGCAATTTTAAAGTTTTAGCTTAAAAGTGCTATGCATTGAAGCATGGATGTCCCATTTTTAATATTTCAAGCTATTTTTGAAAAAACGTGTCAATTTCTCAAAGAATAAAAAAATTGTAAGATCTTACTAGGGAAGAGAGGGGGATTTGAAAAATCTTACTTTGTCTTATCAGGGGAGGAGGGAGGGTTAAAAATTTCCAAAATCATGCTTACGAAATTAGTGAATGGCCCCTTACTTCATCATTCAAAACAGTGTGGGGTGTTTTTTGTGTGTGCTTTTAGTTGATAATTAATGAGTCTTTTTCATTAAAATTGTATTAAATTTTGTTGCTATGTTTCTTTTAACACTTTGTTTCGACCGATATTATCAAGAAAAATTAATGATCCCCAGTGGATAAAATCCCAATGACCTTTTGAAAAAAAAAACAAGGTTTTAAAATAAGACTTTACAAGATTTTCGTTCCGAACAATTTGCGCCATCCTCTTGCGGCGTAGGGAAATTGCTTTGAAGAAAGTTCAATTGAGTCCAGGGTTGCCAAGTGCCCTGATTTGTTCAATCGTCCAGACATTGCTCAGACACAGATTCTCCCTGATTTTTGTTCAGAGTACACCGATTTTCAGACTTCCAAATTGATTGTAGAAATCACTATTAATGTAATGTATGATCTATAAGTGCCAAATTGAACTAGAAATCTTGCTTGTATGCGTTAGCATTTCACCGATAATTCATTAAAACTTATTGTTTTAGTAAGATCGGCGCATGGTACAAAAGTGTGTTTTTATATCTTTGTTAACTCGAAAACAAATAAATACAAGAACACCCTTTGAACGCCCACCTTCCCCCCTGGTCATACGCATGGCTTAACCTTTGTTTGGTAGACTTCACTTATGCACAGACACCTACAAACTGTTTTTCAAAAATGCTCTGATTTTTTTTATTTTAAACACCAGGCATCCCTGATTGAGGCCCTCAGAGCCAAAGGAGTAGAAAGCAAAAATGGTCGATTTAAATTTTATAATGCTAACCGATTTGTTGATTTTTTGACAGTTTAAGAATTTTTTTTAACATGGTTTTGCGTAAAAAAAAATTATGGAAATTGGAAAAACAAAACCACTTGAAAGCGTGTTTTCTCGAAATAAGTGTTTCACATTTATAAACCCTTTGGCTCTAAGGTTCCAAAAACATGCTTGTTGAGCCTATCAATGATTTGTTGTGTTGTTATTATATTTATTTATTACTAGCTGATCCCATACGAACTCCGTTTCGCTTTCAACTTGGAATATGTCATGAACTGTTTGTATGAAAGTCAAGCATTTTCCAGATTCATTGTTAAGTAATAATTGCCAAAAATATTGGACGATCACTTCGTCTGTCGTCTGCAACTAAATATGAAATCAGGGATAAAAAACCACGTGTATAAATTTTTACTAAATCATTGCATAACAACGCAATTATTGCCTAAAAGCTAAACCCCTTTCGGGGGCTCTTATATAAACTTTGATATTCAGATATCGATTGCCCTTCCCTCAAAACTCCCGTGTGCAAATTTTCAAAGCAATCCATTGTATAATAACGTTAATATTGCTAAAAAGAGTGAAAAATTAATTTATATGGACGACCCCTTTCGTCGACCCCTGGCAAAAAATATTTGACATCTGAGATCGATTGTCCGTCCCTGAAAACTACCGTGTGGAAATTTTCATCCCAATCCGATGTATAATAACGTAGATATTGCAAAAATATTGAAAGGTTTATATTGACGACCCCCTTTGCCGGCCCCTTAAACTGAATTGAATACCTGAAATCCATTGATCATCTCTCAAAACCCTCGTGTACCAATTTTCGTCTGAATCCGATGTATAATAACGACAATATTGCATCAACAGTGAATAGTTAACATGGACGACCTCTTTGGCCGACCCCTGATTTTAGTTTGGATAAGTGAAATCAGTTTTTTGTCCCTAATAACTCCTATGTGCGAATTTTCATCCCAATCCGATGTATAGAAGCGACAATATCACTAATATATTGATAATTTAATATGGACGACCCCTTTTGCCGGCCCCTTACACTAAATTGGATACCTAAAATCGATTGCACGTCATTCAAAACTATCGTGTACCAATTTTCATCTGCATACGATGTGTAATAACGTCAATATCGCAAAAACTGCGAACAGTTAATATGGACGACCTCTTTGGATGTCCCCTTGCACAAAATTTGACACCTGAAATCAATTGCTGGTCTTTCAACACACTCATGTGCAAATTTTTAACACAATCCGACGAAAAATAATGTAAATATCGTGAAAACAATATTTGTCTTGTACGGACGACCCCCTTGAGAAGGGGTCATCCAAAAATATGAAAACATTTTTCATCCTTCCTGGTTCTAATGAGTATCCATGCCAAATTTCAGCTCTCTAGCTCTTAAGACGGCTGAGTCTATAGAGGACAAACAAACAAACAAACAAACAATCAAACAAACAAACAAACAAACAAACAAACAAACAAACAAACAAACAAACAAACAAACAAACAAACAAACAAACAAACAAACAAACAAACAAACAAACAAACAAACAAACAAACAAACAAACAAACAAACAAACAAACAAACAAACAAACAAACAAACAAACAAACAAACAAACAAACAAACAAACAAACAAACAAACAAACAAACAAACAAACAAACAAACAAACAAACAAACAAACAAACAAACAAACAAACAAACAAACAAACAAACAAACAAACAAACAAACAAACAAACAAACAGAAATTACTTTTTATATTTATTTATTTATTATTATTTTGATTGTATTTACCAACTTTATTATTGTTCAAATGTGAATAAAAAACACTTGTAGAAATCTTTCCATCGTGTCATTCTAAAGTCACCTTTACCATCGCTATCAATGTTATCAAGTTGTAAAACAATGTTGTCAATTGACGCGACATTAATAATTAATCATCCCAAAAGGAGAAGGTTTAAATCTGAGTGATTTTACAAAATCGGGGGCAGACATAATCGGTGCGTGATAAAATCGGGGATTCACTGTTGTTAGTTGTTATAATAGATCTTTACAGAGTTTTTATCTTCGATCAGTTGATTAACTCTTTCTCAATGTTTGCTCGTAATGTAATAACATTAGTTTATATTTGTCTTTACCTTATATTTGTCACTTTCAAATAAGACAACAATCATTAAAAGGAAAATAAAGAAAAATCAAAATGTGTCTTGAACATGATAAAAAATAATAAAAATTGACTAAAAACTGTCAACAATTGACGAAAAACAATATCTCGGGCCCCCCGAAGGCTTAATACGGCTCTGCCTTAATCAAAAGGGTGGCTTATAGTGAAGTTATTAAGAAAAATTCTTACTTTTTTTTTTAATATCTCAGAAACCGTAGAAGCTACAGATGAGATAGGATCCTTGTTTTGAAAGAAGCTACAGATGAGATTTGTTCCTTGATTGAAGAAAAAGATTTTGGTGATTTTTGTAAAGTGTTGCCAGACTCAATATTTATATTTTTTAAATTTATTGGTAACTAGCTGATTTTACCCGGCCTTGCTCGGGTTCATAAAATATAAATCGAAATGAGTCGTTTGACTTTTTGAAATTTTGAAAGCTTTTTGTTCATCATCATAACGAATTGGACCTTGTTTGGCCATGTGAGCTTTGTAAGTTTTGTTAGTCTTCTTAAAGTTTTAAATGGGATTATAAGCACAGTTTATCGTTTTCATATTATTAAATAACTATAAATTGTAAACAAATGTTAACGACATCTTTTCAAGATCTACCCGTAGAATTGAATACCTATTTATGTTTTATATTGTACTTAGAAATTAAAAAATTGATTTCCGCTGAAACCTTATAAAAGACTTCCTCTGTATGTTTTCAATGTGATTTTTGAGTTTTCTTATAAGGCCGGAACAAATTTCAAATCCTTCTTTTGTCACTCGGAATTGGAACATCGCGAGGGGGGGGGGACAATAAAAAAAAATGCGAAAAACAAATAAATTGGAATAAATTGCACGGAAGCTTGTATGCAACAACATTACATACTATATCGTTGCACAAAACCTATAAATCAAGTAATTTTTTTATCGAATAATTCATGGGGATGAATAAACCAATTGGTTTAAAATCCCAAAAAAAAAAAAAAAAAAATCGAATAATTCAATGAAATGAAGAAAACAAAAGGTGAAATAATTCCCATCTTCTTAAATTTGTTTTTGGTCTTGTAATCTTTCAGATATTGGAATTTTTTATCAAAATTTATATAAATTACTTCAAACTTTATTTATTTCCCCCTTCGGAATTTTTTGAAATTTAGAAAGGGGGCGGGGGGGTGGGTGACAAAAGAAGGAATTGATATTTGTTCCAGCCAAATTGGATGGTAGAATAATGCACATGATGATCAATAATAACTTAAAATTAAAAAAAATTCAAATGAAATTGAATTGTACAAAAATAAAAACTTCAGATTAAATTACTAAAAGTCTCGTGCGTTGGATTTGGTTGCATAAAATGAACGTTTAATTGTCTAATTCCTATTGTAAACTAAATTCCTATACGGCAATCAAAGTGTTGAGATCGCAGCCTTGAACTTACAACACAACCTTCAGTATTATGAATTGTTTCCCTATGAGAAGTTCCGAAAATATGAAAATGGTTGGTTCCTAAAAGCTGGAACATTAGTTTTCAGTCCAAATAGTTATTCAACTGAAGAAGTCAATTGATAATGAACATAAATTAATGTATCCATACTTTACACACTGCATGTTCTAGTAGATTCTCAACCACTGTTCTTCTCGATATATTTCTAACAGGCGAGTAGTTTTTTTTTTATATCCTAAATGAAGGCTCATTATTGCAATCAAATGCCTCGCACCGGTACCACGTTCTTTGAACAGTAGAAGGGAAAAACACCCGCCAAAATTTTACCGTTCAAATGTTTAATGCTGAGCAAGCTTTGATTTGCTTTCCAGTACACGTGAACTCCTGGACGGTCGTTTCTAATGCCCGGCCCATGGTGATGGTGAAAATAACCCCGCCAAAGGAAAAAAAAGGGGTTGCCAAAACGGGTGCCATGACTTTTGGTTCGTGTGAATAAAACCGAAAGTTGTATGGGAGGGTCCCTTTTCTTAGGTGGGAGGTGCTCAAAACTATAACTAAAACCTTACCCTGGTTCAACTACATCTCTGTACAAAATTTCAGGCTGATCGGTTCAGAGGTGTGGATTTGTATAAGGTGCATACAAACAAACAAACATATATAGTCCAACTCATCTTTATATTATACATGCAGAAAAATTCCAAAATATGAGCGCTAATAATCATAGCAGCTTTGCCAACTAGCGACCCGTCGTATACGTCGCGACGTTGAAAATAATAACGACACAGTGCGGGTTTCCTAGGAGACTTGAAGTATGCGATTGATCGCCTAAGAAAAATGTATAGTAAATAACATAATCAATGTTCGAGTACTACATCGAAATCGCCTACTGGACTGAAAAAAGAAAAACAAACCTGAGAATGAAAGGAATCTCGCTAGTAAAAGAGCGTCGCTAGTCCTACTGTCGCTATTCGGTTTGGTGCTATGCACATAATATATTAGATCAAATGCCATTGTTGAATGTTTGTACATTGTTGCCAGACTCAATGTTTATGTTGTTTTAATGTTTTTATTCGATTATCTCAAAATTTTCTCATTTTTATTCGTTTTCTATGGCGCCAATATATACAGCGAAAAGTACACACTACAATTGATTAACATTACCTTAATCTTCAAAACAAGGATCTTATCTTATCTGGTCGGGATTCGACCAGACCGAACTGAACGCCATCAGCATTTTTTCGAGGCGTTCAAACTTTATGTGCAAATATTTTCATCAAGAGGCTAAATCCTTGATGTTTATGAACCAAAATCGATAGTTTTCTATCCAAGGAATTCATTTCAGTCTAACACTTCCAAAAAATCGATTTTTTTTATTTTTTTTATTTTCTTATTGTAAAACATTTGAAGAATGTTGTGTCAAATTTTCAAGTCAATTGAAGCAAAACTGTAGAAATTATAGGCCTTTATCTCCTCCTATCTAATACTGCAAGAAAGCAAGTGCAGAAACTTCAAACGCGTTTTTCTCGAAAGCACATTTTTAAAGTCCGTGGACATCGTCATTTGAAAACTACTTATCCGATTCTTTTCAAATTTGGAACATATTTTTTTACATATAAAATACCAGACCCCAACATTTTTCTTTTTTTTTTTACTTTGGGGAGATTTTACAGATAAAAAATGACGGATTTTTTCGTGAAAATCGTAGTTTTTACTTCAAACAGCCACAAAAATTTCATAAAAAAATTTTTAAGATAAATAAAAACGTTGGGGTCCAGAAAAACATCTTTTAAAAATATTTTGCTCTGATTTTTTGACTTCAGATGATTCTGTGCTGAGATACAGTGTCCACCGCAAATCCTGTTTTCTCAAAGGCATCCTCGAAAGTGCTCCGTCACCGGTTCATTTTTCAATATTTTTCTACGAAAAAAATACTAAAAGTTCTTTTAACAATGCTCTGTATAATGCAAAAAAATTGAATACATTTGTTTGAACGATAGCTCTAGAAAAAAAATCGTGAAAATGGTGTTTTTTACCCGTTAGACCCTACCCCCCACCCCCCCCCCTCCCCCTTAAGATAATCACATTTCATGTTAAAAAACCAACAATGACATTCAATCACTAATAACTAAGGGTCTTACTTTATCCGAAGGATTTCAAGTAAAAAAATTTGATTTTCATTAATTTATTTTCGTGATTATAATTTTAATGGCATGTGCGGCGGAATGAAAACTAGAGAGAATTTATTTTATAGAATTTGAAAGAAAGGTGGATAGACAGGCATTAGTGCGCCAATAGGAGAAAGCTTGATAGGTGTTGAAATTTTAGGCTAGAGGGCATGTTGATGAAAAGCTCCCATGGATTGCTCCCGCCTTTGCTCTGCATTAGCTAACTATACATGAGAAACCCAGAAAGAGAATTCCCATGTATAGCGAGCCCAATGGTTTGAGAGCGTGTTTTTACGCACACTTCAAACGAGCTCGTTTGAAGTGTGCGTAAAAACACGCTCTCAAACCATTGGGCTCGCTATACATGGGAATTCTCTTTCTGGGTTTCTCATGTATAGTTAGCTAATGCAGAGCAAAGGCGGGAGCAATCCATGGGAGCTTTTCATCAACATGCCCTCTAGCCTAAAATTTCAACACCTATCAAGCTTTCTCCTATTGGCGCACTAATGCCTGTCTATCCACCTTTCTTTCAAATTCTATAAAATAAATTCTCTCTAGTTTTCATTCCGCCGCACATGCCATTAAAATTATAATCATACAAATTACGGCGATTAAAATCATATAACAATTAATTTATTTTCAGGAAAACAAGTTTTGAAAGCTGTCTTGACCCTCTAGAATCTAGATTGTCGCATTTTTACAAATCAAAAATTTTTCCTTCAATTTCTTGGATTACTGGTAAATAAAAAAAATAGCCAAAATTATTGGACAAAACAAAAAAAAAACAAATTTTGGGGAATATTCGAATTTAAATTATGAGAACCAGTTGAAAATTTGGTGCATGACTCTTCAATATGAATAAAAAAGGAAAAATTAGAGAACGATACAGAAAATATAAGATTAAACAGGTTGGTGGACTAAAAGGATGTCATTTAAAAGTGTACACAAAATTCAAAAGCTATAATGAATTCAGAACAGCTTGAAATTTAGTTATGTGAATTCAGTTCAAATCCCTGTTTTGTTAAAACTGTGTGAATCCCGTCACATTTTTTTTTTAAAGAAACATTACTTTGTTTTTTGTTTTTCAATCGGAAAGCTTCTAATATGAATCTTTGGGTATTAGTTATTTCTACAACTTGTTTGAAGACACCGGAATTCTATTTCTATCGAGAAAATAAGAAATCAAATTGATATGTACTTAAGTCATAAATGAAAATTTCTAGCATGAATTGACATCACAAAAGTAATCGATCGCAACATAAACATTTAACATATGTAAATTATGAATTGACCAAATCACATTCATTTTAAAGAAAATTCAATATGCGGCCATTTTCTACAAATTTATTCATTCTTCATTAGTTCACCGTATGACAAACACGCTGGCCGCTTTCTTGAAACTTAGAAGTCTTTAGGTTCATGTAAGTTATAAATAAATGGATGGAATCCTCAAAAGCTCAGATAGGAGTATGTGCTATAAATAATTCTCATGTTGCTCTCCAGAACATCCTGGAGATGAGCGTTATCTGGTTTCTGAACGTTTTTGACAGGCGTTTGGTATGGCTTTGATTGGATCTAAATTTTATTGATACTAAATTAAATTGATAAACTGTCCACAAAGTTAAAATTTAGTAGAAGTCTCTTAAAACTTTTGAGTTAAAACAAAATTAAACGAGACATAAAATCGTACATCGTTATCGATATTTTGTTATTAAACTACTACTTTATCCAACCTTTCGAATAACGTAGAATCAAAAATCGCTCATCTCATCTGTTTGTGCCATGAAAACGTGAAGTGTGTGAACGGAAGCGAAAAAATATAAAAGAAGTGATATTTTTGCACCAGGTACCACAGGTTTCCACCCGAATAGCACCCGAGAGCATGCACCTAAAGCTATTAATCCAGAAGTTATAAACTATCGGCAAAATCGCTCTCTAGGTCAGTTTAACAATCAAAGGTTCCGCACATTGGGCTTGAATCACTTGGGTGGAAACAAAACGTTGAAAGCAGCTTGAATAAAATAAAAGTGAATTGGATTGAGCTGTACCCAAGTGGACAACCTCCTGGTGTAAGAATAGCTTAATCGGCTTCGAGTCTTTGAAATAAATCTGCTGAAAAGTTTAATGATCTCAGTCGACATTCGGGCGTCTTTTAAGTAACTCTCAAGATAATCATCATCATCGTCATGATTGTCGACATCGAAAATCTTGACCAGAGGAATTGATTTTAACACACCTAATTCGACCGGTATTTTAAAACAGCGCCTTGACTATCCCCAATTTTACCGGGGCTGACTATAATTCGATAAATTTGGCTGCGGTGCAGTGCTTTCAAGTTATTTGTGGCTGGTTGGCCAAAATTTGCCCCACATTTGGAAAGCGATATCTCCATCGACCAGTGCCTAAAGTGCGATTTCGTTTCTCTCTATCTCTAGTTCATTGTTATGGCCCTCCCCTCATTCACCCCTCAATTTGAATGCTCTAAATCCGAGCTGTTGATTGAACTTTTGTGATATCACTAAACACATTGACACCCCATGGGGTGGGTTTTGCCTTTTCTGTTTGATGACTGAACGAAAACAAGTGGCCGGCTGCCCAGCTGATGATCATCTCAGCTCAAGAGAAGCGTGAACGAACAGAGTGTCAACGAAAAAAAACCGGTCAATGACAGAAGGTAAATAAATTAGTGTCAGTAGCAGTTTTGCTTCGTTTGCCTGGGTGGTCATTTATTGATGGGAACCAGTTTCTCGGAGCGGAGTTGGTAGTATGATTTGGGTATATTTTTAGCAATTGAGTGCAATAAAGTTTCAATATTGATAGCCAGTTCTCTCAAGAGGGGTGCGGTGGCGTTTGTACCGCGTTAATGAAAAAACTGCACCCGTTTTTACATCGTTTTGGTTCCCTGGCTTGTTTTTTTTTATCAATGTTTTTGTTAACCGAGTATCAAAAAAATGTAAATGAAGATATTTTTTTTTACAGATCTCGTTTGTATTGGCAACACGCCCGAACATTTTGTGTTTCCAAAATCGAGTGATGCCGAAATAAAAGTGTTTTTTTCTGAAATATTTTTCACTTATTTCTACAAAAAACTATTATCATTATCATTAAAATAATTTTAAGTAAATTTTTGACAATTTTTAAGATGTTTTAAATTTTTCTTGTCATATTTTTTATGCATTTCCTGTTTTGCTTATGATGTTTGTTTTTTGTCATATATGCTTTTTCTGTCATAAAGGGTGAAACGGTCAAAATTTGATCAATATCAACTTTACGTATTTCTTTCAATTTTGCATTTAAAAAACCTGAATACCCCTCATTTTGAAAGTGTGTGTGTCGAATGTTGCTTCTATTTTGATTTTGGAATTCACTCTTCAGTTGTCAAATGCCGTCCAAGGAAGAAGAGCAGCGTATCAAAATTTTGCTCGCGCATCGCGAAAATCCGAGCTACGCGCACGCAAAGCTGGCAAAATCGCTAAAAGTTGCCAAATCAACCGTTACAAATGTAATTGAAGTGTTTATGGAACGTTTGTCGACAGCCAGGAAGTCTGGATCGGGGGGAAATCGAAAACAAGAAGCCGCTGAGATGGCAAAGAGAGTTGCCGGTAGTGTCAAGCGAAACCCTAACCTCTCTCTCCGAGATGCCGCAAATACACCCAGCTTGTATCGTCTACAACCGTGCATCGAGCCAAAAAACGAGCCGAACTATCGACTTACAAGAAGGTAGTGACTCCAAATCGCGATGATAAACAAAATACGATGGCCAAAGAGCGATCCCGGAGGCTGTACACGACGATGCTGACGAAGTTTGACTGCGTGGTAATGGACGACGAAACCTACGTCAAAGCCGACTACAAGCAGCTTCCGGGACAGGAGTTTTATACGGCAAAAGAAAGGGGAAAGGTAGCAGATATTTTCAAGCACACTTCAGCACCCCGCTCGTCTTGTTCCTGCCGGATTCGTAGCGAACACCTGTTTTGCAGGACAGTCGTCCGGCATTCTCACAACATGTCCCGCCCAGCGTATCCGACCAGCTTTCACCACCTTCTGGATACTGGGTTCGCCGTAGAGTCGCGCGAGCTCGTGGTTCATCCTTCGCCTCCACACTCCGTTCTCCTGTACGCCGCCAAAGATGGTTCTTAACACTCGTCGCTCGAATACTCCGAGTGTACGCAGGTCCTCCTCGAGCAATATCCATGTCTCGAGCCCGTAGAGAACAACCGGTCTAATGAGCGTCATATACAGGTTACACTTCGTGCGAGGGCTAAGTCTTCTTGACCGCAATTGCTTGTGGAGTCCATAATAGGCACGACTTCCGCTGATAATTCGCCTCCGGATTTCACGGCTGGTGTCATTGCCTGCGGTCACCAGTGAGCCGAGATAGACAAAGTCTTGCACTTGAAAAAGAAATTTAATTTGATTTTATAAATAAACGATTTCACCGATTTACACGCGTTTTCCCTTGACCAAATTTTGACCGTATCACCCTTTATGCCTTTATTTTTTTAGTTTTTCAAGTTTTTTTCTTGTCTTTTGATTGTGTTTGTTTTTTTTTCATGAAACTTTAATAATTCTTGTCATTTTTAAGTACTTTATAATTTTTTAAAATTTTGTTCTATGTTGTTGTGTTCAATCAACATTTGAAACCCACAGGATCAGAGGAGTCCGAGTCCAAAATCATCAATTTTGAGTTAAGTATACCTAACGATTCGACATGTTTCAATGCACATATGGCGCAAAGCTCGATTTTTTTTTTTAAATATTTTTTGAACATTATGTTAGTCAAAAAGAATTTAAACTCTAAAAATGATGGGAGTTTTGATTTAAAATTATCTTATCTCATTGAGTACCTTGACACGAATGCCAAAACGCTAGTAATTGTCACAAATAAACAAAAAAAAAACATTGAGTACCAACTACGAGATATATTGCTTTTTTTCTCTTTATGCGACACGGTACCCTTCCAAATAAACGAATTTCAAATCAAATCAAATCTCTTTATGCGAGTGTCCCTCACTGAGTAGTATACCTCAAATGTGATACATTTTGTAAAGGAATTTTTTTCTACGCAATTGTGTACAATGCTTCCGATAACTCAAAGTTACTAAATTTGAATGATTTGGTCCAGTAGTTCCCGAGATAGAGAATGCCAAATTTTTGTGGTTTTGGACTTATATTTCTATGCAGTCCTTAAGGTGTTTATAAAATTCATCTATAAAAAGTGTCAACACTCTTAGTTGACTTTATGTTGATTTTTTAAAATCTTCTAAGCATGAGTAATTAAAAACTCGTCAAAACACTATTTCCAAGGCTTCAAATGTGAATTGCGTCAATGCTGCCCGTGCCAAACGTTTCAGCACCATATGTTCAGATTAATTTTCGACCGTGTTTCAATTTACTGACGCTGCTGTACCCCCTTCCTGTTTTCACAAATGACCCAAGAGGTCATCCGGCGGAAGTTGTTAAACGAGTGTGGACGCTGCCAGGATTCGCTGCTCTCTAAAAATGGAGGTTAGAGGTCGCAACGCACAAAGCGGCTGGGGGTGAATTGGGATGGGAAAAGTTTCCGGTTTACTAATGAAAAGCAGGCTCAAATTCTCTCTCAACATTTGGCTTCACTCTGCTTGGATTCAGGTTTGGGGAAACGATGTATGTTCCTACACGTGTAATACGCTTATCATCGGAGCTAATTATAATGGGTGGTCTTTTCTAGTGGTACCGATTTTTGGGGAGTGTTTCTGGTGATGCTTACAAGTTGTATTCCCAGCTAGCACTAGCAGGGACGAGGTGCTTATTTTACGACATGTTTCCATGTGTGTCGTTGAGCTTTCGGTCGGAAGCACTTTGCTACATGATAAATATTTAAATTTGATCTTGTGACACGCGATACACGCGTTGGGATTGAGCCTTTTCGAGAGCTGCAGCTCATATGAAGCATGTAATTAGTGCGGGTGGATTTCCGGTTTTCTGGTGAATAGAAAGGTACAGCTCATGACGGTAGTTGATTCACTAGAATAAATTAATTGATTCAAATAACGCAAGGAAACAACATCATTGATTTACAGCAAATGACTTGAACCATGGGAATGAATTTTGTCAGATCATTGAGACAAAATTTATCTGAAATTGTTTTATATTGATAGTTCTCGTTCAGCAATTCCTTTTCGAAACATGTCGGAGTAAAGGTATAACAATGTTTTAATTATAAATAACCTTAGAAACCATCTCAAGTCTGTTCAAAAATAAATAAACTGTTACAGGAGGATGTGGTATCCTGACGCACGAGATAAACTGCCCGAGTATAAACGACTATAAAAAGCTGGCATAGTCGAGAGCAGAGGCTCAGTCTGAAGAGGACCGACGAATGGTACAGAATATCATACTAAGATGGTCAAATCATTCATTTTTTCAGTTGATCAATAGACTGAGTCGATTTGGGGTCATTTTTTATTCCTTAAACCCTGGGATCTTCAAAATTCATCCATGATCTTTTTCAGAATTTTTAAGTAAAGTTTTCATGTCAAAATTTGAACTTTTAGGTGTGTATAAGAAAATAGAAAATTTTGTTTTGAAAAATCAACATCATTTTAAATTCTTCTGTGGCTAGGCGGTACTGGATTTTGTGCCAATTGATAAATTCTTTCATGAAAATTTTTCTCTTTACAACTTTGTCGAAGACCGTCACTTCGTATCTTATTAGTCAAAAAAGTAAGAAGCTGTTGAATAGGAGTATGTCTTTTAGCATTGAAAATCAATCAATTCAATTGACATCACTGCTTGTTCCATAATTACTGTTCAAGAAATACTTCAATTAGCATTCATCAACTATAAACCATGAACCATAAACTATTTACCAATTCTTGATTCTGAGTTGTGGTTTTGCACTTATTAAAGTTTTAGCTTAGCTTAGCTTAGCTTGATTGACTACTCACATCCACCTTAAGTCATTGAAACCGAAATGCCGTTAAAAATTCGGAATTATACTTTTAAAATGATATAAAGTTATTGCTTTCCATAGTTCATTCCATCATAATAGTACTAAAGCATTTCGAATTCCATAACCGCTGGTGTGGCTCAGTAGAATAAATTCTACATCACCAATGGTTGCTACTCCGTGATTGACCGAGGCCATCAATTTTGCCCAGAGGTCAAAAGAATGGTGTCTGGGATTGACAACACATTCACAATGAACAAAACTGATGCTCTCTCTTTATACATCAATAACGGCGCCGGCCACGTCCTAGTAGTCAATAGATAGAGAGGAAAATAAGAGAAAGGGATGATAGAATGTAAAATTATGCTTTAGGACCGAGGTTACCTCTGCATCCTAGCAAAAAAAAAAATGTAGGGATGAGGGAAAAGAGATATGATCAGGAGACACCTTTGACAAGTGTATATATCTTAGTAAACCTATTCTCCGGTGCTTGCATTGTTCCTAACAAAATGTTTTTTTAGCTCTACACAACAAAACAAAAAATCAAGAGACATGTGCATCAGTTAACTGAAAAATCATAAAATTTATTGTGAATAACATATATTGGCCCACTAGCGTAACAAGCTCTCTATAAAAACAGTGTAGATGAAATAAAAACAACAATTATTTAATTTAAAGTTTTTCTTCGGCTGATATTTGTAAGCTATAATAAACCCAAACTTTTTCTAAGAGACCGTCTTTTGATATCAACAAATTCAACAAGATAATTTCAGAAAGTTGCAGATGTATAGTTAACTAAAATGCAAATTCTTTAACTCTTGTTTCTTTTTTTTTTGAAAAATAACAGAATCTTTGTTATATTTTGAATTTAGAACAAACAATACAATTCATCATTGATTAATAGGGCTTGTGATATAGCTCAGTTGGCAAGTCTGTTGTCTCCTGAGCCGATGTCTGCGAGTTCGAGCCCAAGAGCAAAACATCGAACACAGGTGTACCGGATAAGTTCTTCAATAACGATCCGCCAACTGCAACGTTGATAAAGTCGCGAATGCCATAAAGTTGGTAAAACGACTATAATCGAAACAAAAAAAAAATCATTGATTAATTTCAACATATTATTGTAATTTTTTTAATTGTGCACATGTGTTATGTTATGCTTTTCAAAATATTTACAATGGTTCTGTAAATGTTAACTGAAAGCAGTGTTTAGAACTATCATCCTACCAAATCCAAGTTCGTATCTGAAAAGCTCGAATACCTAGGCAATTCCAGAGACAATAGAAAAAAATAATAAAAAAAAACTGCTCCCTCCTCGACCTACTAACTATAGTTTTAAGTCTTATTTCGCCCTCATTAAATGAACTTAATGGGTTAAATTCCTATAAAAAAGATAAAATTGCAATCGAGCGTACTAACTCGTAATCAACAAACTATTAAAATTAGGAATGAACATTTCGATTCCTTTACGTTTTTTTTTCAGAATTACGAATCCAACGCATTTTCATTATATTTAAAAATTTGAAAATAGATCCTTTTGAAAGAGTTCAATAGTAATTAATACGAATCAAGCCATATCTTGAAAATCTGATAGTATAGAGGATTGGAATCAGCTTCAGATTCTGTAATCAACCGAAAAGTGACGTCCGGATCTGGTTTAACCGTTTTACGGAGAGTATAAACCAGCACAATTATATCCGACATTGCACCAGTGTTAAAAAAGGAACAGACTCACCAGTTTCACAAACAACATTTCAGTTTCCCAAGGCAAGATTTCTCGCTTATCCCTGGACTAGCTGCTCTCAGGATTCGCCGGGAAAAAGATGTCCATGTTTTCTTGATTTCACTTATTGTGGTCTGCTTTTGGGGCCCGGTTTTGTAGTAATTTTCGTTAAAAAATAAAATTTTGGAAAAGCGAAATTTCCAGCAGTTAATAAAACACTCCTGTCACCACCAAGCACAGCCTACCAAGTCTGTAGTTTTGCACTTATTAAAGTTTTGAATGTAAACTATGGTATTTAATTATGATTTTCGTTGTTGAATGCGGATTCTGATTCGAATTGTTGATATTTTTAAGCTTTCTTCTTGAATAAAAAAAATGTCAATGACTGATAAGAGTCAAATAGACCCAGATTAAAGTTCAGACTGTATCATCAAATCTACGGAACCAGCTTTCATAACTTACATTATTTTGAAAGCTTGTCATAAAGCTCAGTTAGCCAGTCAGTTGCCTCCTGAGCAAATGTCCGCAAGTTCGAGCCCAAGAGTGAACATCGAACACACTTGTACCGTATAATTTTTTTTCAATATTCGTCCGAAAACTGAAACGTTTATTTAAAGCTGCGATTGCCGTAGGGGAGAATGAGGATACTTGATCCCTGGGGATACTTGATTCCTTAGCTATATCTCGGAACTGGAATGTCTTACAATGATCAAATGTTTTAGAAAAATGTGCCAAAATGAGCAAAATAACAATGCTTGAAATTTAAAATTTTTTAACAAAATAATTGTTTGAGTAATTGAACTTTGTTTGAAAAATTTCACAAAATGTAACTTGAAGATATTTTTTCATCACTTTAAAATGTTCCTTACATAGGAAAATTATGAAAAAAAATATTCGTTCCAATGTATCAATCGTTCGAGCGTAAAATGAACTTCATAATGCCATATTTTCAAAGCAATGGAAAACTCTCAACTTTTTTCAGAAAAAGTTTTCTAAAATGTTGATTATGGGTACAATTGATCCCCTAGAGTTGGGTACAATTGATGCCCCTTCCAAACGGCATATTCTTCTTCTGAATTGTTCGTTATGATTGCTGATAACGAAATTACTAATATTTATCCAAAAAAAAATATTTATCAAACAATTGTCTGAAGAAAAGAGCAAAGAAAATTAATTTTCTCTTAATTATAAAAAATAGCGCCTTTAAGTATGCAATGTTATTAGCGTTGAGACAAAGTTATAGAATTTTCTTCTTATGTCTGCTATAAATTATGAAATGAGAACAAACATGACCAAAATAGTCAATTTACATTCTATCTTGGGGTTTTGTTTGATTTTTATACAAGGATTAGGGCTTTCTGAATAAAAGATCAAGTCTCTTTCAATAGGGGATCAAGTCTCCCCTAATTTAAGAAAAATCGCAATTTTTTTACTCCCACGAAAATGCTTCTAGTTCATCAACGGGTTCAAGTAGCGTTCTAATTTTTGGAGCATAGAAACTTGAAGCTACAAGCTGTTAGAAAATGTCAAAGACGGCGAGTTGCTAATTTTTTCCAAAAAGATATGGTGAAAATAAGAAAAGGGATCAAGTATCCCCACTCTCCCCTATAGATTAGGGTGGCCACATAGACATGTCGAATTTCGTAAACCGACCATACTAGCTGACCTGGTGTGCATTGCTACACCTTTCAAAATCAAATGATATTTTCAGAAATTATTCAAATTTTTATCGTTTTGTTGGCATTATTTTAAATCAAATCATAACATAATTCATAAGCAATCGCTATTAAATGAGGGCTGCAGCTGGAGTTTCGAATTACAACACAAAGATAGCTTAAACTAATATTATCAGTCTTGATCTATATATTCGTGTTGAAGATCTGATTATTTTAATCTGTTTCTTCAAGCTTCGCCCTGAAAAAGGAGAGTCTCAAATTAATCGTACGCAAACAATCTCATTTATAAAATATGGTTGTTTATGCTTGATATGCTCTGGATTTATGATAAAAACTGATAAGAATGCTCCTCCCTTGTCCTTCCCTTTACCCCCTGCTGAATGGTGGTCGTGATCTTTAATAATCATACTCATTTTTTTTCGTTCCCAAAAATCTTCTTATATCAAATATAGTTCCATTGGTTGATAAGTCTTTCAGCTTTACAACCAAATTTATATGGATCTTCTCCTTTCTTCATCTATCTACCTACACTGTAAAGCGTATAGGTCTATAACAATCTTAGAAACATATCTCGTAACCAAGAACCTTTCCATGCCATATTTGCTTCCATTTATTGGCTTCGTTAGCATAAATTGAGAACTTATGCTAACAAAATTGCATTGGGCTCACCTCCCTCCTCCTATGTACCAACTCACTGAAAAGAGGATGATGTGTCAGATAATCATAGAATCATACCAAAATGATTTTCCATGTTAGGTTTTGTCTATTTCTCGGATTAAGTAAAGAAAAAAGGTAAATGTAGGCTTTCCTTTTCCCTTCCAATATTTCCAATTCTATCATCCTACTGCAAGAAAGGATTGTTTCACAAAGAAAAGTTTCTCGTATTGAATTTGGTTTATTTCAGTAGTAAATTCTTGAGTTATGCATAAACTTGAAAGGAAAAACCATCCTCCCCATTGAATAGAGGAGTGAGAACTTATTATTCACTTAAGTATTTTTCGTACTCATATACTCTTTGATGCCAAATTTGGTTTCATATGCTCGATTAATTCTCGAGTTATGCAAAAAAAAAATGTATGGAAGCCCCCCTTTCCTTTCACGAAATGTGACTTCAAGATCTTTTTTCATCACATTAAAATATTCCTTACATGGAAAAATTATAACCAAAATATTTGTTCCAATATATCGATCGTTCGAGCGTAATATGAACGTCATAATACCATAATTTCAAAACAATTGAAAACTCTCAACTTTTTTCAGAAACAGTTTTCTAAAGTGTTGATTGTGGGTTCAATTGATCCCTAGAGTTAAAAATGGTATTTTGTTCTTCTGAATTGATCTTGGTCATTGCTCTTTACAAGATTACTAATATTTATCCAATAACTTATATTTATCCAACAATTGTCTAAAGAAAAAGGCTAATATAATGAATTTCCTCTTAATTATAGAAAATAGCGCCTTTAAGTATGCAATGACATTCGCGTTGAAACAAAGTTTTAGAATTTTCTTCTTCTGTCAGTTATAAATTTTGAAATGAGAACAAACATGACCAAAATTGTCAATTGACATTCTATCTTGGGGTTGTTTGATTTTTGTCCAAGGATTAGGGCTTCCTTAATAAAAGAACAACTCTCCTTCAATAGAGGATCAAGTGTCCCTTAACTTAAAAAATATCGCAATTTTTTTTACTCCCTCAAAAATGCTTCTAGTTCATCTATGGATTCAAGTATCGTTCTAATTTTTGGAGCATAGAAACTTGAAGTTACACGCTGTCAGAAAATGTGAAAGGGTGCGAGTTGCTAAATTTTTCCAAAAAGATATGGTGAAAATAAGAAAAGGGGATCAAGTATCCCCACTCTCTCCTAATGTTAGGAACTATAAAAGAGACCCTCTCCCCCTTTATATCTCCCTACTGAAAAGAGGGAGGGGTCTCAAATAATCATAGGAATGTTTTTTGTATCCAAATACCTTCCCATGCCAATGGTTCCAATATCTTGATTAGTTTTTCGAGTTATATGAAAAATTGTAAGGTAGCCCCCCTACCCCCTTCCTACCTCCCCACTGAAAGGAAAGAGGGGTACCTTATATTTCTAGAAATATTTCTCGTTCCCAAATAGCACCCCATGCCACATTTGATACCATTTGCTTGATTGGATTGGTTCTCGAGTAATGCAAAAAATTGTCTTTTGTATGGAAGGCCCCGCCACCCTTTATGAAAGAAGTAGGGGTCTCAAACCATAATAGGAACCTTTCTCTGTTTCCAATACCCACACCTGCCAAGTTTCACGTAAATCGGTTTAGTAGTTTCCGAGTATATAAGTATCAGACAGACAGACAGACAGAAATCCATTCTATATATAGATAAAATTTTAATTTTGAAACCAGAATAAAAACTCTGAAACTGCGATCGCCTGTAATTTAAATCTTTAAAAAAATTTCATTGAAATATTTACATCTTGATTTAAAACTTAACTTCAAGCAGAATTTGAATTTTTAATTTTCATTCCGAATCTTAGTGCTGCCTTTTGAACCTGAGTTATAAATATGAATTCCGAAGTTTAGAGAGTGGATCAACCGGGCTAAATATTTAAAAGAACACCAAACGGATTGAAATACGTGTGCATTAATTTATAACAGATTTATAACCGACAAAAGTATAACTTCAAAAGGAAAATTTGATTATCCAACTTCAAAATGGAACATTATCTGGAAAAAATTAAATTCATCTTTTGTATCGTCTGAAGGCAGAACAAGGCTTTTTGTTTAATATAATGATTTGATTCCTAATAAAAAAAAACTTTACGCTTACAATATCGGAAGACTTAATACCACCTTATGCGAAAAATGCCATCAAGATGATAATAATGACCATAGAATGTCAAAGTGTAATGCAGCAAGAACAGTTACAGATTGGGTAAAAAATTTTATAAGGAAAAAGTTTGAAATAAACCTATTACACCTCGAAGATTTTCTGTCAGTGGATATTGATGATAATTATAAAAATGAAAAAGCAGAAATGTGGATGACGATTTATTGTATGTCCGATGGCATAAAATATTTCCCAAACGGGGATTTGTTCATGTTTAAGAAAGAAATCAGAGGAATAAGATGGGAGAATAGAAAGCATTATGAAAAATGTTTTCATTGTAGCATAGCTCTGATGGTATTTTGATTAATTTAAACTCAATAGAAAAAATTTTATGCGATTTTTGAATCTAAGTTCCAAATAATAATTTTTTTCAATTTTACGCCAAAAACTAAATTTTGATCAGAATTTCAACCAGAAATATCTCATTTGAATTCGGAATATAAATTTATCTTTAGGTTATTTATTTGAAATTCAACTTATGAATCTGAATGAAAATTGCGAATGATTAATCTATTTCAGATTTTACAATTCTTGATCACCATTATAAAACTTTCTTTAGGTCCAAATCTGTATAAGAATTAAAAGTTAAAATTTTAAATCTTGAAATCGGTTTATAATTTCTATTCATATTCAGAAATGATGAGTTTCGAATAAAGAAGTTTGAAATGCAAAACCGAGATGCAAATAAGCAATGATCCAGATTGAAGTTCAGTTCCAATAAATTGGATACATATTCAGAATTCTTATCACAGACATCGATTTTGAATGTTAATAAGCATTATTAGAAACACCAAATCCGGAATTATTCTAGCCTAGGTAACTTAAGCTTTAAAAATATTTTCCCACAAGTAGCCGGCCGTGCAAATCTGGGGTCAGTAACAAAACTATTAGATAAAAATCATTAAGAAAAACACTCGAATTTTGTTCATCAAAATATATCAGTCGATTTTAAATCACATTAAAAAAAATTCCACTTAATTTTTTATGAAACTAAATAAAAATTTGTAGACTCAAAAACATAATTTTAATGACTCAATTAAAATTTTTGTTTGATTCAGCAATTAAAGTGCCAAATTCTGCAAAATCTGGAAGATTCGACAAGTTTATTGAAATTCATATTCGGGACTAAATTTCAATCAACAAGTAAATTTTTTGAAAAACTGTAGTAGAATTAGGGACCTTGGATAAGATTTCGATGTTTTGGCTTTAGTTCTGAGTCGAGATTTTTACACTTGAATCATTTTAGACGTTCATAAAAATTTGATTCGGAATTTGTAATTTTGAGTTTAGAGAAGAACATTTTGCTTGGCATTTACTACACCAATTGGGCGTTATCCGACACCTTGTTTGTATCTTTCGGAAGAATGCAAGAGAGCGCTGTTTCTATTGCCTTCAATTCGTTGCCAGCGAAAATATTGGCCAGTTCTCTCATTGGTCAATGTTACTCAATTGTCATCGAAAATTCATCTGAATGCACTGCTTGTTGCACAGAGAGAATTACGATGATTTTCTCGCTTGAAGCCCGCGCGGGAACATAATCATTTCAAAATGTACAAACATGGCGAACTTTCTATAATATCCGATCTAAACTGACTTTTGCGGAAATTTTATACAATCTTTTCATTATGAAGTTGGAATTCCAAACACCATTGTAAACGACTTGGATTATCATTTCTGAAACGATTTCATGAAGGCTGGGTTGTGCTCTTGAAAAGTTTTAGTATCACAAAGTAATGATTTTTACTCGATTTACCATGGCCTATACTTGACCTTACCTTTTCTTGTCTTTGGCAATGCTCTATCCACATTTAATTGATAAAAAGAATGTTTAACATAACTGGCCCGGAAGCATAATACTTATATATAGAATATACTTATAAAGTTTTCGACAACAGACATCGAAAACCATTAGTCGGCATGTCCTTCGAGGCAAGTAATCCACGGAATATCTAAGATCCAAGACCTATAGGCGTGATCTTTTAATTTCTTTTCATAATCTGCTGCTAATCACATTTGATTCTGATTTTTCATCCAATGCCATTTTAGGTTAGATTGAACTTCAGAATAATTTTCATCAATGAGCTTCATAATAAAAAAGAGGGTTGATTTCACCATTAACGGGTTTACAAGGAAGTCGTTTCAGCTTAGCACTATCATCATAACTAAAACTTCGTCCGGCAACCGCTCTATCGTCTCTTGAAAATCTTCCACTAAGTATCCCCCGGAATGACAGTAAAAGTTTCCTGGTTTCGATAAAAGCTTTTATTTTATCTATCGACTTTATCATGTAGCTTTTCAAATTTTTTCTTTTTTAATTGTAACGAAATGAAATTTAATGCCAAACAAAAATCGCATGACAGGCAATACTCCTCTTTCTTAGCGAGATGAAAAAACGTTGCAATATAAATTTGTTCGGCGCAATAAACACTAATTTTTGGCAACCATTGAAGCGAACTTCCGATTTGCATGCCACGATTCACAAACAAGTTGACAGACAACGATTTATATGACACACCTACTATGTCAATTACTAGCTACAATGTTAGCGAATCATTCCCAGAAACAGTCGTGATAATTATGATCCGCTAGAGTGGAACAATTTGAAATTTGAAGCTGAATGAAGGGAAGAAATCATCGCTCTGGCACATGTGATTCGTACATTTGAGGCCCACGCGCGCTCACTATTTGGACACACCCTAGTGTAATCAAATTGTTATAATTATAGTTCTTCTCGTTCGCGCTAGCGTTCATATAGTTTTGCCTCCTAGCCGTAAAGTCACTCGAGTTGACGGGCGACGGTTTCACGTGCTGTGATAGTTTGGATGTTTTGTTTTTAATCTTGAATGAAAAGATTTATTGAATTCTTTGGTTTGATAGGGCCTTGAAATAGAAGGGAATCAGAATAGTAACAGGAGGTCAAATTCTTAATTCGTGTGGTGCATATAAACGAAAGAATTTTAAACTTGAATAAAATTTTGATTAAAACTTCTCTTTCCAAAGAACGAAATTTGATTTTAAGAACACATTTTCACCACAGAACAGTATATCCCCAACTTTTTTTTAAGATAATTTTATCATCTCCGAGAACCTATGCATGCACGCATGCCGAATGAAAATAATATATAACTATTATGCGCAACGTTTAGCTACTTCAGCTGTCTTAGATACTAAATGAAATTTTTTTGAGCTTTCCGCAGCCGATCTGCAGTCTGTTTCTGAAGCATGTTTTATCGTTTTTTTGTCTTAGAATTTTAGATATAGCAATTTGAGGGGAATATTTAAGAATTCATTGAGGGTCAAAGAAGATTTTTTTATATTTAAATGCACCCGAAAAAAGTTATAGCCGCCAAACTTCCAATAGTGTTATATTGACACACAAGAGCGGATTGGGGTAATGCAGTAGAAAATTTGCAACAGGTTTTTTTTTTATAAAATAATAAAACAGAAAAAGATATCAATTATCAACCCATCAATTTCAATTGCATTGAGTTATCAATGCATAATTAGGTATACGTTAAAGTTCAAGCCAGTTCAAGACAAAACAAAATCAGCAATTCACAACACAATGTTCAAAATAAATGTAGCTGCTTTGAATATGCCCTAATAAATCCTTTGAAACAGAACACTATAAGTATATTGCTTCATAACATGTTTTAAGGGCTTTCAATACTATAAGGCCTTTAAAAAATATTAAATTGAGTGTTATAACTTTTTAACTTTAGAAAGCTTTGCATGCATTTTTTAATCGACAAAAATTGTTTCTCAAGTTGTAAACTTACATGCTCGTAAAACTAGGGGGGCTAGAAATGCTGTTGAACTCTTACCTGTAATGAAAAAAAGTTTTTGGTTATTGAATTGTAAAATAAATTGGCTGATGGTCGAATCCGATTCTACGTCCTCCCCCCCCCCCCTTTTTTCAGAACAGATGCTTGTTAAAAGTACATCAATGGTCCCGTCAAACGAGGCATCATGCATCATAGTTAGATGCCACATTTGTATACCACAACACTTATTCAATTTTTAATTTAATATAATGTTATTCAGTTATCATTTAATGATAACAAAATTATGTTTACTTAGTTTCTTATATCGTGACAAAGTTTTTAAAGTTTTGATTCTCATAAGAAATTTAGGAAATCGAGCAATACAATACAATTTTAACATCTTTCGATGTCGTTAAAAACTTCACCCTGTATGGTAGATTAAAAATATGTGATAAATAATGTGTGATATGTGAAAATATTTGTTATACAATCATCAAACATTTTTTATTAATATTTTTTAATAATTTAGTTACCAGTCTTGGCAAAAATGCACAAAATGCAAATCAAAGTTTCACTTTTTGAATCTCGTTTCCATATGGTGCAATATGATTGTTTGGCATCACGCGTTGGCAAATTTCAAAATTTCACCCCTCCATACCTTAATTTTTACGGTAAATTAATTTCAGCTAGTATATTTTTTTTTGTAGTATTTTTTCCCCTAAACGTATGCAGCACCATATGCTTTTCCTTTTAAAACATTTTTGACAGAAAAAATATCAAATTAAATTCGAACTTAACCAAAAAATACTGCAATATATCAAAACTATAAATTTCCAAACGTTTTTGTTTTATTTTTCTTTAAATCATTTGTTGCATCTTTTCTCAGTAGGGTGAAAATCGCGTGTTTTTTGTAAACTTAAAAACAACTGATTAAAGCAATAATTTTTTGACTTTGTCAATTTGATGTCCCACCAATCTTACAACGATTGATGCACAATCGATATGATTATCCTTGGACAATAAGCTTTAAGAAGCCATTGAATTGGAATTGT
The DNA here is from genome assembly GCF_029784155.1 of Uranotaenia lowii. Classification (NCBI taxonomy): domain Eukaryota; kingdom Metazoa; phylum Arthropoda; class Insecta; order Diptera; family Culicidae; genus Uranotaenia; species Uranotaenia lowii. The sequence continues at coordinate 166,604,990 of NC_073692.1, read as the reverse complement.
TGAATGATGCCCCAGTTGACGGTGCTGTTCATAATTTGATAGAAATTGGCACTGAAACTTCCAACTTTCATAAAATTTCCCTGAATGGTTTTTCGTTCAATTTTTCTTCTATTGATGGTTCAATTAAAATACAATTATCTTACTAAATTTGATAGCTCTATTTGTGTATCGTGATACATCCAATATATATATTACGAAACGCCCATTGTTGATATTTTTAAAGTGAGTTCTCAAGCATAATCTATCATCTATTTTCAGGTTTAGGCTGAAAATGCGATTTCTAAATTATTTTGATAAATTTTGATAATTTCCTAAGCAACCAAAAGTTCCATAAAATAGGTACAAAAACGCTTACTCAGCCCCATCATTGATATGAAATCCGTTCTTTGCAGCTCAAAATTTAAGTTCCTATTGAAACTCTTAAGTTTTTAAACAATTCTTAATAATCTTCTATTCAGCTTCCAGCGGCTTTTTTATTCAGCTTCCATAAACTCGTGAAATGTGCAAAAAATCTTTCTCTATTTCCACTGCATCGGTTCATCTTACCTTCTCTTGATTAGTTAATATGTTCTGTACAAGGTGCCGCCATCATGCTACGCGCCGGATTCCAAACTCGACAAATTGCTCGATTTTTTCTTTCCTACATTTCCTACAAATATCGCATCAGAATGGTCACTCAATTATCAAATTACTTATTGAAAAAAAAACGTGCCCGGCTTAGGGATCGAACCCCGACCTTCGTGGTAAGAATCGAACACGCTATCGCAAGACCACACCTAGATGTTGTTCTAACTGAAACTAAAACTCGATGTGGTGATTTGATTTTGAAAGCAAATCAATGCACTTTTTGTGACTTATTAAATCCGGTTTTGAGCACTTTTGTGTCCTTTATGTGATTTCGTAAATCCCGTTTTGAGCACTGCATGTGACTTAAGTCTCATACAACATACATATTAAAAACTTTTGCACCTTTCAAGTTCATTAATGAGTACATAAAGTTCACTTAAGAGAATTGGGCAGCTGATTCTCTTTTTCACCCAATATGTAACTTTCAAAGCCTTCATTCAATTGAATATGTGACTTTTTGTTGCTTTTTGAAATAATCAGAAGATCTGCTTATTTCCGAGCCATAGAAAACATTGATATTTTAGGATTTTGAAATTGAATTTTTACTAATAGAAATTTTGCCTATTTGAAACTCAATAAATAGGCTTTCAAATGTAGAAAACAGATTTCAAAAATTCAAACTTTAGACTGAGTTATTGATGGTAATGTTCAAAAATTTATTTTTGGTCAAAATTACACCGGTGATCAAAGCTACCACGTTTTACGGTACCGTAAACTGGGGGAACTTTGATCAGCGGGGTAACTTTGATCAACATGAAATTTTTGCAGATTAGCATCATTAACTAAGCATGAAGTTGAAATATCTGAAAACTTTTAACTACGTTTGAAAGCCTGTAAATTGAGTAACAAATAAGCTAAATTTAGTTATTATTAGGAGATTTTTTATATCAATTAAAATATAATTTGGGAATCTTAAAATATCTGATTTTTTGAAGGCTCACAAACAAACACCTCTCCTGATAAAATGATACCATTAATAAGCAAATGGGTTGTTTTATATGACAGTTTATTTCTTTTCCTTTGTATAGGTATAGTTTTAGAGTTTTTTTTATGGTCATTCTATGATAATTTTTGGATAGTGAAAAAACGGTAATTTTCCATGAAAAAGCCCGTATAGAAAAAATGGCTTAAACCCCTATAAAATGGATAAGATTGAAGAAAAAAGAACATGGGAATAGTACGAAGACTTGGGGAATTGCATGAGGGCAAAATTTTATTTGTTTTTGAGGCCAAAAAATATTGAGAAACTAGCAGACCCGGTAAACTTCGTCTTACCATTTTAAACTTGGCGTCTATTTCAATTTTTTTTTCGCTGTTTGACTTAAAAAAAGCATCAAATCTTGAGTTGTTAATCGTCTCGCTTTCTTGAACATGTCCTAGTTTTTTTAACATATTCATCTTTTCCGTTTGCTCGAATTGGCCTGCTCAATTATATCGGAATCAAATCTAGGAATTTTAACTCAATTCTACGGGTCTTTTAACTGATTATTCAAAAAATATCTCCAATAAATTTTACATACATCTTACATGAATCCTTTTCATTTACATTTCTTTGATTCGGATGCTTTGAATATTGCCGAATGATATCAGGTATCAGCTTCCCGTTGCAAATTCGATTTTTTCAGCACTCAACGTTACCATCAAACTTGGCAAACCTCATGCTAAAAAAAATCCACTCTTTATAACTTGTTCCATAAATAACATATGTTGATTATATCTATGTTTCATTTATTGTATACAATTTAGTTGATTGACTCCGCTTTGCTCTAGTTCACATTAAGGTTTAAATCGAAATCAAAAATTTCTCATTTATTGGAATTTATTGCATATGAAACTTTATGGAAAAAGAATTTTTAATATCGGGACAATTTTTGGAGTGTTTGTTCAATATTCTGCCTAGCGCAGCACTTTTAGCTCCCGAGTAGCTTTTAATGGTATATTTTTAAGAACTGAAGAAATAAAATCATTAGAGATGATTTTTTTCAAACCATTTTCAAGCAGCTTCACTTTCCTCACATTTGGAAGCAGTGGTTATTTATATCCATATTTTCATCAAAATCATGTCCAAAAAAAAGTTCGCCCTTGTTTTTAGCAAAAAATGCTAATTAAATCAAGAAGTTTTGATTTATTGGGTTAATATTCAAAGAAATTTTATTTAGTTTTGAAAGGAGAAAAGATATGATTAAATTTTTTTGTTATTCAACCGAATTAAAGCATTTTTATCTTCTTTTTTATCCTTAAATACACACCTGCCAATTTAAACCATTGTTGTCTGATTTAAAATTTTCCTAAACAGTGTTAAAGGTGATTTGCGATTCTGTTTAAGATTATATGATATTTTCAAGATTCAATAAGATTTAATTGGAACGCAGATTTTAAAAAAATTAAATACATAAAAAAGAATTAATCTTTCAAGGCTACGATAATTTCATGAGTTCATTCTTTTTTCTGGAAATTTTCATGTAAATTTACCTCGACATTTAAAAATTTTTAATATCCGTTCAGATTTAACACTCGGGATACCCTATCTGACTATTTTAGAGAAAAATTGGAATATGTTTCATGACTTAAAGGCGCATTGCCACTTGTTTCACCGTGTGAAATGACAGGAGTTAATTTTATTTTCAAACCTTTAAGGTCATAACAAAAACTTATCAAAAAAAAAAAAAAAAAAACAAATTCAGCTTCTGCTATCAAAAATTATGCTTCTGGAATATCAATCACAAAAAACATGTCAACAAAAAAATTGGATCTAAAGTCTCACCTACGTAACCAAAATATGTCAAACAAAAACACACATTTATGTTAAGTACGTATTTGAATTCTGTGTAAACAAACAGGGAACCTGTAAACAGTTTTTTGGTGAACGATTTAATAAAAAGTTAAGTTTATTTAGTCAGATTGTTTATTTGGGCCCAACCATTTATAAATTTAGAAATCATGTATACATTTTTTGTAAATGTTGAACGTTTGCACTTCTTTGCATTCGGCCTTCAATTGAACATCAATCTTATATAATCCATTTTAACCTTCCCATGCCGTTCGGGTCAATATGACCCGAAGCGCACTTTTAAAATCTCTTTATCATCGTTCCAATATACTGAAGAACTTGGACTTTTGACAGACCAAGTATGTTCTATGAAAATAATGATCAAATTAACGTCAAAAAATTGAAATTTGAGTTTTGAAAATCGGTTCATTGGGAAATGAAATACAGCTAAGCAAAGCAAAAATTGGATATCGTTTTTTTAAAGATAGATTTTTTTCTACCGGAAGATCTGAGAAAGCGGTCAAAACTTTCATTGGACCCTAACATATCTATACACTGTCGGATAGATGGATTCTTGACGATTTCAAACATCAATGAAACACTTAAATACAGAAAAGCTGTCAAAAGCTATGAGCATTTTAAAAATAAAATTGATTTTTCGGACTTTCTACTTTATGAACCAGTTTCTGATAACTTGGTAATACATATCGACTTTATTTTAAAATTTTGAGTAATAAGAACAAATTACCTACACAATGAATATAATATCATCAAAATCGGTTAACATTTACAGCCAGGAGAACGAAATCAAACTAAAACTCAAATTTTCCCGAAACGGATATTTTGCGAACGGCATGGGAAGGTTAAAGGACAGGCTCTTGTTCAGTTCATGTGTCTGTTCATTTCCAACGGATTTTGTGGTTGTTCTATAAATTTAATGGCGCATGATACAACTTCTGTGAAGCACATTTGTACATGTTTGAAAAATATTTCTAGCATTTTGGATTATAAACCAAGTCTTTCCACTTTTCTTTTTTCAAATGTCCGCAAAGAGTCATACCATTATTTCATACGTATCAGTACTAAAGTCATATTATTTAGACAACAATTCCTTCTTGAAATATCACGAATTGAAGTTTTAATTTTTTTAAATCGTTTGCATGGTTTTGATTTGATCGGCAAAATATTAATCTGGGTCACATATGGGCGTCATTCATTACTACATATGTGCTGTACAAATGATCTAGGAATCAAGAAGAAAAAACCACATCTAGGCTTCATGTGGTCACCACATGCATCGAAATTATGCTTGGTTGAGAAATGCGCGCCCAAAAATTCCCACTAAACAGTATGCTATGCCATAGTTACTAACCTCCTACGACGTTTGCTTGCGACGCCTTGACCATAGAGACGAAAAACAAACCGCCCGTCCGGCGCCCAAAGTAAAGAAAATCTCGAAAAAATTGAAGGCCATGACTTTAATTTGATTCAATTTATTACAAATTTAATGATTACTGACAATTAATGCGACTTTTTGTTGTTTTTATTCGATATAAACCGATTCGCATGCCCACAGAATATTCTAAAAATAATTTCATTTGAATCGTTTGGGTCATTTCGGAGGAGTAGTACTACAAACACCGTTACAAGAGAATTTTATATAATAGATGTTAAAAAATTTTGCCCCTAAATGTATGCAGCAACATTGAAGTTGAAAAATTCAATTGAGTCCAAACAAAAACTTAATGTCATTGATGTTTTGAGCCTTCTGTGCTAAATGGCATCAAAACAATAAATTTGAAGATGTTTAGTTACGTAAAAACCATTGTGATCAAAGTTATCCCGAAACTCGAAATCTGGTTTTGTAACAAACATTTAATTATAACCACCAATGTCGTTTGAATTTTCTGCAATCAATGATCATGTTTAATACTCTCCACCTCAGTAAGGGTTTTAAAGCTTTCAGGTATTACGAAAAAGTAACCTCTTCCAAAATATTCAAAAATGAATGAAAAAAGTGATCAAAGTTCCCCCAGTTTACGGTACTTGAATTGTTAGCAGAGTGAAACGTTATAGAATATTGATGCTTAATTCAAAGCTGAGAAAGTTCAAGTGACCGTTCTATGGAACTTCCGATTTCTTGAGCATTCGACAAAAGTTCAGGTTTTCCTCAAGAGTATAAACGATGTCTTTTGAGCCTGTCTCGATTTTATAAGTGGCATGGTTAAGGTTGCCAGATTTTTTTCAGCGCGTACCCTGGCCGGACATTCCGGGCTATTTCCATCTAAAATCATGGCAAAATCCGGGCATTTGATGCCAAAATGTCGACCAAAAATCTGGCAATATCCGGGCAAATTTGGTCTAAATTCAGGAATTACTCAACCCAAATCAAAGAAAAAAATATGAAAAAAAAATTTTTCATTTGCAGTTTTTAAATCGTTTTTTACGTTTTCAAAAAAACTTCTCATGGTTATAGTTATTAAACTTGTTCAAAAAAATTCGTTTAAGACGCATAAATAAAAAAAATTTTCAACAAAATTTTTTTTTTGTTTGTTTTGGCAAATAAAGTGAATCAACCCGAGAAAAATCCGGGCATTTTAACTGAAACTGAAGGCCGGGCCGGATTTTTGTGAAATTTTGTGTTAAATATCCAGGCAAACCCGGATAAAACCGGGCAATCTGGCAACCTTAGGCATGGTAGCACCAATAATGAGAAGCAGTCTTTTGGTTAGTGCAGGTATCAAAATTCTGCACGAAACTGAATCTCAAAATCTCCGGAATGAAAGAAAAAATTAACTTCAAAAGATTGAAACATCGGATCGAATATAAATCGGTTTAATCGATTGTTTCTTAAAGAGAGCCCAGCTAACATGAATCAAAATAGAAATGATTACACAAGCCGTTTACATTGAGGTTTTTCGTGACTATCGTATAAATGATTGTTCTGACTGATTTTTCATGATTGATCATGATCTATGATAATAAAAGTCATCAATTTGTTCTGATTAACGATGAAAGGGCTGGACTTAAATTGACGCTCGATCGGGTCTCTTCCTCTCTTTCCGATACGAAAAAAATGTTCGAAATCATCTCTTATAGATGTTTTGACCTTGTTGTTAGTAGAACTGGCAACCTTGGTACGGGATCGGACAAACGTCAACGCGTTGGCGCCGAAAAAGAATTGTCATTGTTAGAAAATTGATCGAAACTGCGACACGTTTTTTCTTGACCTGGCAGTTAGTTAGTTTGTAGTGAATTGTTTTTAGCGAAAACAGTATGTATTTGATCATTAGTTATTTGATCATCTTTTAATGTATTTTTTATAGTAGGTGGAAGCTATTTGGCCAGTTGCGCGTGATTTTTGTGCTCGCGGTTTAGTGAGTCGGAAGAGGTTAGGTGATAGAAATTCCTTACTGCGCAATTTGCCACTAAAATATTGTATTTCCTTTGATAGTTTGAGTGACCGTTCGGTTGTTCCGGTTAGGTGTACCGGGTTGAGCTCAATTAGAGCGGTAGGAAAGAAAAAGCGTAAGTACGCAAGTGTACTTTTTATTTACCCGAAGATAAATATGATTTTCGTCCATTAGCTTAAAATAGCCGGTGATATCCGACGGTTTAGGGTTGCCAGAGCTAGAGCTTAGGGTAAACGGCGAAACTTATTTGTAAGTTAATAAGAGATTGTTTACATTATCATCATTTAATAATAAATGTATTTACAGTCGAGTTCGTTCGCATACAACGTACTACGGAACAGTTTTTATTTCCCACAAATCTCGAAAATAAAGCTGCAACGAGCAACCTAAACCTGGAACCGATGATGGAAGGCCCTACCGGAGAGCTGTTCAACTGCGTGACATGTCGCCGCCCGGATTCAGCGCAGAGCATGGTCGCTTGTGACGAGTGTTCGCAATGGCAACATTATGGATGCGCCGGTGTTACGGCTACCATAGCCGATCGAAGCTGGCTCTGCTGCAGATGCGTAGCTAGTCACAACGCAGTTAATTCGACTCAAACCGGCAACATAAACTCGCCCGAAGCACACACAACGTTTGCTTCAGCTCGCGCCGCTGAACGTCATGATAATACCACCGGTCCAATAAGAGGGAGACAGGACGATCCAAATTTCGGAAGACTTCAATCCTCGTCTAATTCGAATGCCGGATCAGTCGTCTCAGTCAATGCTATTGCTCATCTTCGTTTAAGGCACCTGAAAGAGCAAAAGGATTTGGAGGATCAAAAAGCGGAACGGGATCGCGAGTTTCTTGCTAGAAAGCAGCAGCTAGAAGCAGAAATAGCTTTGGAAGAGCTCAATGAAGGATGTGATCGTAGCGTAGGAGGAAAAAGTCATCGAAGTATCGCCGGTTGGGTGGAACAACAATGCGGATTCGTGCATACTTCTACCCCAGTCCAGCAGAAACCCGAGACAGTGGCTCCAAGTGCGAACCCACATCCCGCCATCCAACAGCGAGAGGAGCGGCAAAGAATGCAAGCAATAATTCAATCAGGTCAACAGATTCAACCAAGCACTGCGCCAAAACAAGCAGAGATTCCAGTAAGAAATCCTCCCCCAGCTATAGCACCGGGCCCAAGGAGCAATTATCTTGATTCGAATCCACGTTTTCCGCCAGTGGCTCAGAATCCAGTTCCACCTGTACCAGTGAATCCGCTAACATTGCCACCGCCGAGCTCGTCGCAGTTCCCTGGATTTCCAGTGATGAATAACCCCTACGGGACGATGTATTTTCCAAATATTCCTGACATGCCGTCATCTGGTGCTGATTATCAGTTTGCGCACCCTCAGGGAGGAGTCTTTATCAACAACCCAGTCAGGCATCCGAACTTTGGTTTGAATGTACAGCCGTGTGCTTGGCAAGCATCCGAGCAGCACCCGCCTACAGTTCCACCAACAGTGTCAGCAGATTTGGGTAAAGGATTTCCTCATGCTACAGGTCGCATGATTACGCCACAGCAACTGGCGGCGCGTCAAGTTGTCTCTAGAGACCTCCCCAAGTTTTCCGGGGACCCACTCGAGTGGCCCATGTTCTTGAGTGCATTTGAATCGACAACGGCCATGTGTGGCATACAACCCGACGAGAACCTTGCTAGGCTACAGAAAAGTCTTGTTGGTAGCGCTCGCGAAAAGGTTCAGAATATTCTAACGCTGCCGGATGCAATCCCGGAAATTATCGACATCCTACGAGCCGAGTGTGGAAGGCCAGACCAAATTGTATACTGTCTGCTATCCAAGATCCGGAAAACCGCTCAGCCGTCTGTGACGAAATTGGAGACGCTTGTGACGTTCGGCAGAGAGGTACGCAACATGGTGACGTACATGCAGTCAGCGAAACTGAACACCCATTTGGACAATCCACTATTGCTGGCAGAGCTTGTTGCTAAGCTTCCACCCGACTTGCAGCTACAATGGGGTATGAAGTTAGCAGCTCTTCCGGAACCATCGCTTGGCGATTTCTGTGCGTTTGTGTCGGCTTATCGAACAGCGGCATGCAAGGTGAAATTGACGTCGGATGTTGGTCTGAATGAAAAAGCCACAAAAGGTGTTGTGAGAAAGGAGAAGCCAGTTTATTTGAACGCACATTCCGCCTCCGTGTCCTCAGCGCCTGGACCACCGGCTTCGAAAGTTACTCCGGTGCTAAAGCCGTGCCTGATGTGCAAAAGTACAACGCACAGAGTCCGAACTTGTAAGCAGTTCGAAACGTTGCCGCTCGAAGAGAAGCTGAGGTTCATCAGTGAAACGGATATGTGTAAGCGTTGTCTGGCGCCGCATGGAAGGTGGCCTTGCCGAAACAAGCAGCCTTGCGGGATCAATGGATGCCCTGAGCCCCACCATAAACTGCTACATCCAGGAAGTTGTTCGACTCTCAAGAGTCAAGGATCGGAATCTTCGGTATCGGTAACTGCCCATCATCAACACCAGCAAGGCACCACTTTCTTCAAAATACTTCCCGTGACTCTTCACGCGAACGGGAAGTCGGTGTCCACATTTGCTTTTCTGGATGACGGATCCGACCTGACGCTGGTCGAAGACGAACTTATCGACGAACTGGGCTTGGTGGGCGAAAGAATTCCGCTTTGCTTGCAGTGGACTAGTAACGTCACGAGAAGTGAAAGTAACTCTCGTAAGGTCGAGATAGGTATCTCGGGTGCTTCGAACAATCGCATCCATCAGCTGGCGAACGTAAGAACCGTTGAGAGCTTGGAATTACCGAAGCAGAGCCTGGATTATGAGAGTCTCTCGAACCAATTCCCCCATCTGAGTGGACTTCCCATCAGCAGCTACCGGACGGCCGTGCCACGAATTCTTATCGGTGTCGATAATGCCCAGCTCAACTTAGCTTTGAAGAAGAGGGAAAGATCCGGAGGAGAACCTGTTGCTGCTAAATTTCGCCTCGGATGGGCAATATTCGGTGGAAGACGAGCACCTGAGACGATAGGTAGTGCTTTTGTTCACGTCTGCGAGTGCTCCAATAGCCGCGAGCTCCATGAAATGGTCCAGCAGTATTTTGAATTCGAAAACCTGGCGATATCCGGATTGAATCCGCCCGAATCCGATGAAGATCGACGGGCCAGAAGATTGCTCGAAGAGACGACAGTTCGTACACCATCCGGAAAGTTCCAAACTGGATTGCTTTGGAAAAGCGATGAGCCGGTTTTTCCGAACAACTTTAGCATGGCAGTACGTCGACACGGTTGTTTTGAAAGGCGCTTGCTGAAAGATCCCGAACTGAAAACTAATATTGACAAGCAAATCGACGATTATCTGCAGAAGGGGTACGTTCACAAAGCGACGTCAGACGAGCTCCGCAACAGTGACGACAGAAAGATTTGGTACCTGCCAATCAGCGCAGTGCGACATCCACGCAAGCCAACGAAGGTGCGTGTAGTCTGGGATGCTGCGGCAACGTATGGAGGAACCTCTCTGAACTCCCAGCTTTTGAAAGGGCCGGATTTGGTGAAGCTTCTATCTGTCCTCTGCCGATTCCGACAGAAACAGTATGCCATCGCTGGGGACATAAGGCAAATGTTCCACCAGTTGATTATTCGTCCGGAAGATAGGAACGCACAACGATTTTTGTATCGGGAAAATCCAGAAGCTGCGCTCGACGTGTACATAATGGACGTCGCAACGTTCGGGGCAACATGCTCCCCGTGTTCAGCACAGTTTGCTAAGAATAAAAACGCCCAGGAACATAAAGATCGTTATCCGGAAGCTGCTGAAGCAATCGTTGACAACACATATGTTGACGATTTTCTTGCGAGCTGTGATACCATTGAAGAGGCAACGAAACTGGCTTTGGAAGTGAGTTTGGTCAACCGATCGGCTGGTTTTGAGATACCTAGTTGGCAGTCGAATTCCGAACACCTCCTGAAACGGGTTGGGGTGACTACTGGAGATGAGATGAAGAGCTTTGCCATCGAGAAGACGACAAAAACCGAAAGAGTCCTCGGTATGATGTGGGTACCGAGTGAAGATGTGTTTGTATTTTCGGCGGATTTCCGAACAGATCTACTCCCGTTGCTGTCTGGGGAAACGCGACCAACAAAGCGGCAAGTGTTGCAGGTGGTCATGAGCCTTTTTGACCCGCTCGGAATTGTGGCCTGCTACACCATACACGGGAAAATTCTCATCCAGTCCATCTGGCGTTCGGGAATTCTGTGGGATGATCCTATCTGCGACGACGACTTTGATATGTGGCAGCGCTGGATCAAACTGACACCGAAGTTGGAAAATGTAAGAGTGCCACGTTGTTATTTCCCCAACTACACTACCGGCAGCTACAATTCACTTCAGCTGCATGTGTTCGTGGACGCCAGTGAGCTGGCCTACTGTGCTGCGGCCTATTTTAGAATCGTTGACGGAGATACTCCCCGCTGCGCTCTGGTGGCAGCTAAGGCCAAAGTTACACCTTTAAGACCACAATCCATACCTCGAAACGAGCTGGGCGCTGCAGTGATTGGTTCTCGGTTGCTGAAGTCTGTAGAAGAAAGTCACTCACTGCAAATTACCGAAAAGTTCCTGTGGACCGATTCTTCGACTGTTATGGCCTGGCTCCGTGCGGATCCACGAAAATATCGCCAATTTGTCGGTTTTAGAATAGCAGAAATTTTGACGAATACTTCGGTGGAAGACTGGCAGTGGGTTCCTTCCCGTGACAACATAGCCGACCAAGGAACCAAATGGGGTAATGGTCCCAACTTCGATCCAGATGGTTTGTGGTACAAAGGACCCGAATTCTTGTACCGACCAACAGAGGAATGTCCGAAACAAAAACCCTGCCTGGAGTCACCCAAAGACGAATTACGGTCGGTAAACGTTCATCGTCAGTCTGACGATGATTTTGTAGTCAACATGGAAAGTTTCTCGCGGTGGGATGGGCTACTCAACCGAGTTGCTTATATGTATCATTTCGTGCACCGCTTCAAGCGCTTCAAACGGGAACCGGTGGAATCTAGTGAATCCTGTGGTGATCTGAATCGTGATGATTATGTGTCGGCGGAAGCAGCCATTTGGCGGGCTGTGCAGCGACAGGTGTTTGCGGAAGAAATTCAAGCGCTTAGAAGCAGTTCTGAGCTTTCATCGAAGCAGTGGAAGCGTATCGGCAAGGGAAGTGTCCTAGCGAAGCTATCACCGGTGATCGATGAGTCCGGTGTTCTCCGGATGGCGAGCAGAATCGACCCTCAAGCGGCTTATTATTCGTTCGACTTTCGAAATCCTGTGATAATACCAAGAGATCATCATGTCACCACTCTTTTGATCCTGCGATTTCACCAAAAGTACGGCCATGCCAATACCGAGACTGTACTGAACGAGCTCAAGCAACGTTACTACATCCCCCGGATGAGAGCCAGTGTGAAGAAGGCGATTAAAAGCTGCATGTGGTGTCGTGTTTATCTGGCTAGACCACAGGCTCCAAAAATGGCCCCACTCCCCCAGCCCAGGGTTAAACCCTATGTACGACCGTTCACCTTCACAGGGCTGGACTACTTCGGACCACTGCTGGTCAAACGAGGACGTAGCGACGAAAAAAGGTGGGTCGCGCTTTTCACCTGCCTCTCGGTGAGGGCGTTGCACCTAGAAGTGGTGCATTCTTTATCGGCAGAATCCTGCAGGATGGCAATTCGGCGGTTTGTCGCTAAGCATGGTCCTCCTCAAGAGATATTCAGCGACAATGGGACGAACTTCCGCGGGGCAGCCCGAGAGTTGGAAGAAGAAACTAATGCAATCAATAAGGAGTTAGCGAGCTACTTTACCAACAGCCATACACAATGGCACTTCAACCCCCCTTCTGCCCCCCATATGGGCGGGGTTTGGGAGAGGAAAGTCCGGTCCGTGAAGGAGGCGTTCAAGACTCTCTCGCACCATCAAAGGCTAGACGATGAAGGACTGCGAACATTGCTCTCGGGAGCAGAATTGATAGTCAACTCCCATCCGCTGACGTTCGTGCCGCTGGAGGATCCCAACGAAGAAGTGCTGACTCCAAATCATTTCCTTTGGCTAAGTTCCGGCGAGGACAGCAAACCACCAAGGGTACCAATCGACGATGTTACACCTCTTCGACCAAACTGGAAGGTTATTCAACACTTAACAAACCAGTTTTGGAAGCGCTGGGTGCAAGCTTACCTACCTACTATAGCCTGCAGGACGAAATGGTTCGCGGAAACGCGGCCGCTGAAGGTCGGCGATCTAGTGGTCATCGTAGACGAGTCCGTGCGCAACGGATGGCTCCGAGGTAAGGTGGTGAGGACTTATCCAGGACGAGACGGACAAGTTCACAAGGTCGACGTGGAGACTTGCGACGGATCTACTCTTCAAAGACCAGCGGTAAAGGTTGCTCTGTTGGACGTGCAGGAGGAGAGTAAAGTCGATTGACTACGACGTTACGGGTTGGGGTGTTAGTAGAACTGGCAACCTTGGTACGGGATCGGACAAACGTCAACGCGTTGGCGCCGAAAAAGAATTGTCATTGTTAGAAAATTGATCGAAACTGCGACACGTTTTTTCTTGACCTGGCAGTTAGTTAGTTTGTAGTGAATTGTTTTTAGCGAAAACAGTATGTATTTGATCATTAGTTATTTGATCATCTTTTAATGTATTTTTTATAGTAGGTGGAAGCTATTTGGCCAGTTGCGCGTGATTTTTGTGCTCGCGGTTTAGTGAGTCGGAAGAGGTTAGGTGATAGAAATTCCTTACTGCGCAATTTGCCACTAAAATATTGTATTTCCTTTGATAGTTTGAGTGACCGTTCGGTTGTTCCGGTTAGGTGTACCGGGTTGAGCTCAATTAGAGCGGTAGGAAAGAAAAAGCGTAAGTACGCAAGTGTACTTTTTATTTACCCGAAGATAAATATGATTTTCGTCCATTAGCTTAAAATAGCCGGTGATATCCGACGGTTTAGGGTTGCCAGAGCTAGAGCTTAGGGTAAACGGCGAAACTTATTTGTAAGTTAATAAGAGATTGTTTACATTATCATCATTTAATAATAAATGTATTTACAGTCGAGTTCGTTCGCATACAACGTACTACGGAACAGTTTTTATTTCCCACACTTGTGGTAACCCAAACAACCAAAAGTCTCATATCTACTTAAACTCCAAAGTTCGAATTTCACTGAAGAAAAATTCCAAAGGGAATTGGTACCGAATTTTCTCGAATGTGAGCATGAAAGTTACAAAAGCTTCTTCAAGTTTTAAAAGCCTTCGTCTCCCTTTACCCCGGTGTATCTTACTTGTTATTTTGGTCTTTTTTTGGCTTAGTGACCCAAAATTCCCAAAACATTTTTAAACTAGTCAGCATTTTGCGAAAAAATTATGAAAATAAATAAAATTATTTCCAAAAGATACGTTAGAAACGTAGAAAATCATACCGTTCATCTTTTAATTTTATCATAAGTATTTTTGATTACATTTTTTTTCTTATCTCACGTTTTATTTCTTGACATTCGTTTTTTAAATATGAACTTCTTTTTCTTATGATTTTTTCATTTTCAATCTTGAATACTTTCATGATAAAACAAAATAAGCTTAACTTCTATAACAATATTGTGGCGAACTTTCCAATGATGGAACAGCAACAACATTCGAAAAAATCAAACGTGCAAAGAAAGAAAATCTTCAGGTCCAATCCAATAAAGTCACAGGATTCCATCATTTGTCTGCTTAGTTGCTTGCTTCTAAGATACCTAAAGGTTGTTTGCATTTCGCTTTTTAACTTTTATTTCCCTTTTATAATGGTTGAATGGCTACGAGAATCAAAGATGATAACAGCTGTCTCTTCCAATCGAAAGAACAAGTACTGGGGTTAAGACTGTTAAGACCATTGAATTTTATTTTCCAATGAATGTTGTCTGAATGTTTCTATTGTTAAAAAATATCATCACTTCTCCTTGTCTCCTTTTCCGTATTATACAAAATTAGAAGATTTCTTCAGAAAATACATGCCATGCCGAAGAGACCATTAGATTTGACGAATATTTTTGCTTTTATTTTTTTTTCATCCCTCACCATTGGCTCTCTTTAACGTCCAAAATATCTGGAAACTTCTGCCAATGGAAGCATGAAATATCAGCCATGAAAAAACTCATATTACCAAAATCGATCCGACCCTCTTCGCTGCTGTGCTCTGGCAGCAAAAATTATGCCCAAACATTTTTCAGCCTAGACTTACCGATAACATAGGAGTAGCCATCGAGGGTGAGCACACACTTCCGGGTCGTAGTTCCGGGCCCATAACGGAGCGAGCGGGTGAGTAGATTTTTCCCGGTCACAACCCGGCCCCCTGCCGATCCACCCAGAGGGTCCGAGTGGCACTTGTGAACCGGATCCTTGCAACAGGGAATGCAATCCGGGCAGTCCGAGTAGCATTCGTGACATTGGGCCGGGCCCCTAACGGAGGAAACAGCCTGGGCCAACTCTTCATCGCTGCTGCTGCTGCCGGAATCGTTGGCCATGTTCATTTTTTTATATTTTTTTCGGTTTGATTCTACTCACTAACAGCAGCAATTCAATTACGGAGGGAAACTTTATCTACTAACAGCGAGGCACATGCACATATAAATACACAGCTCACACAAACAGGGGCACAATCACGGATCGTCACATTTCTACTTGGCGCGATTCCACAATACTTCAACTCTTTCAAGAGAAAACGGGAAAGAGGGCTTACGGTTAACCCTCGAGAACTATAACTTTTAATATCCCCGGTCGACCGAACTCTTCAAACAACCAGAGCACGATCTTATCTTCCAGTGCTGGGAAAATTTATTTCAACTTTATTCCTAATTGACTTTCTTTTCGCTCGGCACTGTCAGAGAATGTGGAACATCTCATACACCTTGGCAGAGTGGAAAACTTTACTTATATTTCGGTTCCACACCTTGACTCCTTGTACGGGAAGAAAAAATCTTGTTCCCTATCTCAACGCGACGCGTAGTGATGCACGTTTATGGTTGAACAAATTGCATATCTGCAGGCTGTTGTTGGTGTTTTTGCTGCAATATTTAGATAGATGGCAGCACACAAACACGTTCACTGAGTAGGACACAAACAAACAAACCAACACGCTCTCTAGTGGCCTGGCAATGAACAATATTTCCTCACCGCCATAAACAACCGGAGATGGGCGCTAGATTTGATTCGTGCTCTTGGACACGTCGCTGGTTTGGATTGGTGGCACTAGCAATAGCAATGGCGGCGGCAGCTCATTTTTCCAATATAATTATGTTAAATTAATTTATCTCACTTTGCCATTTGCTTCGGGCGTCTGGTTGTGACCTTCGATAGACTCAAAACAACCGTGGCACCTTTCTGTTGGTGCTTCTCCGTCGGATGAAATTGACTCAACTCGAGTCAAAAACAATTTAGTAACACCGAGTTGGACACGCAATACTTGAGAGATAGTTCATGATTAACACGATATTTTAAAATTCTAACGACGAACGACTAACGAAGATTTTAAACGGTGGACATTTTCGATGCGTTGACTTGGCCAGGAACAGCTGCTGCAGATGGAGACGACGATGATTATGGTCGATACACCTGATGAGAATTTCCGGTTGCTGAACAGCTACACACATATGATTCGCGTTTCTTCAGAAGCTGAAGCTTCATAACACTTGTATCACTACAAAATTATATGGAAATCATGTTGTGACTAAAGTAACAAAACCGAAATAAATATGTTTTTTTTTTTCAATCGATAGAAGAAGGGAATTTTGAATAACAAATGGGTGAATCGATTTTTGTTGAACATTTCTGTGCAAGGCCGTGTGAACGGGGTGGGTTTTAGAGGTGAACCCCTCCATGAAGATTTTTCCAAATAAAATATTCACCGTAGTAACGGAAAATTACTAGAAGTTTAAAAGTGTTTAAAACTAAGTATTAACAAACAAGTCAGAAATTCGGCTCGCCTATAGTAGAATTTTGGAAAAAATCACCCTTGATTTGAGACATTTTATTCCACGACACTGTATGTCGTTCACGAATTGGTACCTCCTAATTTTTCATTGTAAATTTTGATTTACAATTCTATCAACCTTTTGTATTTAAATTCAAAACTTGACAAGAACCCTTGGTTTTTATAGATTTTTATTAAGAAATATAACTAAACAAGTAAAGAGTTTGAAACTAAACTTTCTACAAAATTAATTCATCGAATTATAATTTTATACATCAACAAGTTGAACGCCAACTTGGTCATCAGAACTAGCAAAACAAAAATCTTAAACCTATTATCTTCTCCATTATTTCTTAAAAGTTTGTTTTACAAAAACTCTTTTTGTATCATTACAAATAATATGCACATATGAAAATTTCTTAAAAAAACAAATTTCAGTCTCATTTTTAATTTGTGTTTCTTGTTTTTTTTTTTTTTTTAATACTGGACATCATGTTCAAAAAGGTTTTGATAAATTACACAAATCAACAAAATTGACATTTTGCCGTAGTGCACACAAATTGAAGCTAATTTTGAATAATTTTTTTCCAAGCTTTTGCTTTTGGAACAACTTTTGAAAATATTTTAATACCATTAATGAAATTCCTAAACTTTTTTGAAAAAAAAATAACAAAAACATGACACTTTAAAACATGATTTTTAAATCAATTATCAACTTTCCTCAAGACTTCAATTATAGAAGTTCTCAATTTTATTTACTTCACCCCATTCAACGAATTTTTAAAGAAGTTTTAAACCAAATTGAATTTGAGATAATTTTAAAGCATAATTCTAATCGTTTTCCAGGTTTTAATAAATTAAGTTATTGAAATCAAGTTTTTTTCAAGTTTCAGAAACATTGTAATGATATCTTCACGAATTTGTAAAATCAGTAGAATTTTACCTTTTTAGATCATGCATAGCCATTATCAATATATAATTCCTTTATCAAATCAAGTATGATAAACGAATTAAGAATCTGATTTTTCTGATACGTTGATTTTGTAGTATATCAGTTATCATTGCTTGATTTCACCGTAAACTTACACATTTTAGAACTTATTAACTTCATATCACCAAAACTCAAGGAGAAAGACCGAATTTAACAAATACCTTGTCCAATAATAAAAAACTTATATTTTTCATCTTCATATTTTGTTTTTATGTTCCGAAAAATCCACCGAACTTCATAGAGCAGTTTTTTTTATTTCCAAAAAATTTAACCAAATTTTAGAGTCAAACTGTTGAATTTTTTAGAAATATTTTTCCAAGTTTGTCTATGGTTTTCAATTTAGAATTTTTGTGTTCTGAAAACATAAGCCTTTGAATCCAATTTTTTTTATAACAAAAACATAGTTTCAACTTTCTGTTTTCTTTTCAGGACCCAATGTTTCAAATGTTTAAGTAATCGCAAATCAGTTCAATTTAGTTTTTATAAACGACGTTAAAATTATCCCGACGTTTCGGTGTTTATCAGCATCATCATCAGGTATCCTAGAAATGTTTTATATTTTTTATAATATTAAATATAAACTAGAGTGTATTGTTTAAACATAATATTATTAAAAAAAACATTTGTTGGATCTCTGATGATGATGTCAATAACACCGAAGCGTTGGAATAAATTAAACGTCTTTCATAAAAACAAAATTGGACTGATTTGCCGTTATTTGAACAAAAAAACCCTTCCTTCCTGGAATTAACATTTAAGTTCGTGGCAAAGAAGTATTAGTAAAACACTTGATGGCAAAGGGGTATAATAGACTGGCCCAACTTTGTATGGGATGATTTTTTCAACATTTTTTTCAACGCGGCACCCCCTAGGTTGGTGCATTTAGGTGAAAAAATGACTTTCTGAAAGTTTCAGGTCATTTGGAAGAAGCACGAGCTGGCGCAAAGGACTTGAAATTTGTATGGAGATTTTCGGCAAAATGTATGAAAAATCGACATACTTTCACTCGTTGTGTTCTAAAGTATTTTTCCAGTATGCTAGAAAGCTCAGAATTTCAGGAATTGTAATTCAAACAATGACAAACAATTTTGTAGAAGATTGTGACGCAATACGAGTTGACTGTGATGAGTTATCCGCAATTGAATGTGTGATTTTTTTTTCGCATTTCATTGATATATCGTGAACGGTGTATGGGCTAATAATCGCACCAACTTGATCGCATCGTCGCACAATGCAGCAGTTTATGGTTTTTCAAACCTTTCTTTCATTTTTTGCAAAGATATTTGTTATAAAATAAGCTACAACTTTGCCGAAGACACAAACTTTCTATCTGTAATTCTCATTGTGTGACAATGCGATCAAGTTAGTACTATTAATCCACCTATGCACCATTCACGATATATCGATAAAGTGAGAAAAAAATCACACATTAAATTGCGTATAACTCATCACAGTCAACTCGTATTGCGTCACATTCTTCTACAAACTTGTTTGTCATTGTTTGAACTACAATTCCTGAAATTCTGAGCTTTCTAGGTTACTGGAAACATATTTTAGAACACAAAGAGTGAAAGTATGTCGATTTTTCATACATTTTGCCGAAAATCTCCATACAAATTTCAAGTCCTTTGCGCCAGCTCGTGCTTCTTCTAAATGATCTGAAACTTTCAGAAAAGTCATTTTTTCACCTTAATGCACCAACCTTGGGGGTGCCGCATGGAATATAAGGATTTTTTTTGTTATGGGCCAGTCTAGGGTATAAGTGCTGCACTTATACCACTTTGGCTCCAATAATATGCGACTTTCAGTTAGTAAGATTTTTTTTCAACGAGATCAAAACATAAGAAATAAGTGGGAAAAAATATAAATAAAATAGCATATCTCGCGAGAGCTTTCATTACGTCGTATGAAACAAAATGTAAAGAAACAGTTTTATTACAAAAAAACTACGAAAACTGATATAAACTGGTCGCAACTTCTTTCCATTTAGAATATTTGTGGTCTTCACAACATATTCTATATGTGAAATATGTGTTTTGATAACTTTTGCAGCAGTTTTCTGTGAAATCTTAAGATGTTTTGGGCCTTAAGATCTGAATATCCTTTTCCTGGGAATTCCCGGGATCCTGGAAAAAATTGAAAAAAAGTTTTCAACACTCTACTGCTTACGATATCTTAACAATATGGTATTGTAAAACATGTCAAACCATTTTGATGGCTTATAAAATGAATGAGACATTTAAAACCCAAAAAAAAACAAAAAAAAATTTGAACTTTTTTAAAGACTTTTCAAAAAATATAAAAATTTTGAAAAAAATAGTTTTTTAATAGAAATTTCTATGTTATCGGAAACCAAATTTCTACTGAATATTTTTTTTATCTTCTGTTATAATTCCTGCAGTAAATGGTTAAAACAAAAATGGAAAATTATCATGCAAATACATCATTCAGTGTAGTTACTAAGAAAAAAGGATAGAATATGAATTAAAAAACAAAGTAATTAATACTTTAACTGACATTAAATACTGCTGATTGCTGCAAAAATTTGAAATAAAAGACGAAAAAATGTTCACTATCGATAGAAGTTGGTAAGCTAGACTTTAGGTTATTTGTCTAATCTTGTGAATTTTCAGATGACTTTTTTTTTAAAATACGTCATTTATCGCCGATGATTCTGCTTCTGTCAATAGTTTGCGAAACGAATGTTCTTAATGATGAGTGCTTCAAAATAGAACATTCCAATTCTTCTTGTTGCGTTCCTTTATTAGAATTGTATGGTTCTACAGATTCTTCGTCATTTTCCACTTCCACACTACATTTTCGAACAACAAAAAAATTTTTTTTATACAAGATCAATTTTTTATCAGTTTTTCACAAGAAAAAAAAAGTTTAAAACTTATCCCCATATCAAGGTAAAACAATCATTTTCCTTGCTAGATCTGATTCTTTTTTCCAATTTGGGTCGTGTAAATTTTTAGAAATTTAGCCCAATTTATTGGGTTCGTGAATTCTCAGGATTTATCAACGTTTCCCGGGATTCACAAGTTTCCATTTATTTTTAAATCCCGGGAACTTCCGGTCGAGAATCCCGGAATAGGGCATTCTATCGTTGAATTAAAACCTTTAACTTTGAAATTTTTGTAATCTTCAATAGTTTGGCCAAAAAATAACACAAATAGATTGGATGATTTTTTTTCCTATTTTCCGAAAAAAATAGCAGATAGAAAAAAAAATCTAATTAAATATTTGGAATCATGGCCCTGAATAAGTATAATTTGCTCTTAAGTTCTTGGTACCTTGAAAAAAAAAATTCCGATGTCTTGTGCAGTTAATTGTGTATAACTAACCTTTTCAGAAGGTTTTGCTGGTTCAAAATTACCAGGTCATTTAAAGGATTGGAAGTTTAAGCACAAGTTAAATGGTTTCTTAACATTTAATATTAAATTATGATGTTTAAAATGTAAACAAAATCAACTGTTTTACTTACAGTTTTTTCAAAAAATTTTATAACTATGATTTTTTGGCTTTTTGAGATTTTATAAAAAAATCAACTGATTTTTATATATGAATCTATCTTGATGAGAAAACCTTTATGCCGTATTGGATTTTACCCTGGTGACCCACAAGTTGTGCACTAAGTGCTTTCAATGCGTTATTTATATAAAGATGACAGCAGTTAGTTCAAAACTGGTTGGCCAGCGGATGAAAACAAGTACGGTTAGTTTCATTCCAAATTTTGTTATGTTTTTTTTTAAAGCAACCTCTAACCGATATAATCAAAATCAGAAATGAATCCTGATGTGAAATTTAAGTCGAAGCTTTTTAAGCTCATCATGTTAGAGATTTCTTATGAATCTAAGTATGTTTGTTTATTTTTATGAAAAACCAATAAGGAACGAATATTTTTAGGTGTCTGCAATTTTCGTTTAAATATTTTAAGAAAAGAGAAGTGCGAGATTTGTACTCCAACCTGATGAAAATGTGGGCCAAATTGTTTGAAATCTGACAGCTTTAAGTTAATTCGAAAAACGTTGCTACAAATTTTCAAAACACTACACAAGAAGCATGTCAATCGAAAGAAAAGGTTCTAATGAATCTCTAGGTTCACAAAGAGTGGTAGGTATATTTGAGCTCAAATTTTAGAAAATCACGCTATCAAAATCCCATAAACCCATCAACACGAGGGAGAGTTTGAAAAACGACAAAAAAGTGTGAGTTTCATTACAATGTACTGAAGTACTGAGGTTTTTGAGGAACCAAGTATGTTTTTTGAAAATAAATGTTAACGAAAAAAAAACTTAAATTTTAATTAGGAGAATCGATCCATTAGTAAACGAGATACAGCAATGCAAAGTTAAAGTTGAGTTCCTTTTTTAAAGTAAGAAGAAACCGGAAACTCCGGCATAGTGGCACCAGAAATTTATACAATCATGGATAGATTTATTCTTGACAATTTCAAATATTTTAAAATCAGTGCAATATTCGAAACCTGTCAGAAGTTATAAGCATTCTAAAAAGAGCCTTTTTTCGAGACTTTTTTCATTCAAAATCAGCAGCTGGTACTCTGGTAAAACATTTCGACTAAATTTTTCAATATTGAGAAACTAGAATGAATCATCTATTCAATGAATTAAAATTCATCGATATCGGACAATATTTAGGGCAGGCTTTTCAAACTCCTTATTTTTATAATCAATTCTCTGTCTGGGAGATTAGGGCATAACGAGCACCTGGGATATAGTAGATAAGTACCCCTTTTTCTACAGAATTACATATTTTCTCAATAAAATGTTTATGAGGAAGATCCACCTTTTTTAAACAATACGAAAGCGTCGAAATCAAACTTAATGTAAATTTTGCATAGCTCCATGGATTCCGACATTTCTACCGAATCAGTGACCTGTTTCTTGATTGATTCAAAAGATTCATGGTACAACTTGTAGCTTGCCATTGTTTATGATCTTTGCTTGAAAAATTTTCAAACTGGACTCATTTTAACCAGAAAAATTTCAACAATAGACGTGTAACTCGAATCGTTAATCATTTGTTGCGCTGACATCAGTAAAATTGATAGAGCACTTGCTTACTGTGGTAAAGAACAAACTTAAAAGTAAACTTAGAGATTAGTTATTCCGGTAATAACTTTCTTGGTATAGCTGGTGCAGCAAACTTTGACATTTAACATTACATCTGCATTAATTTTTGATCAAAAATACGAAGGAGGTACAGAGTTTTATAATTGTTTATATATAATCAAGGTTTTGTCTCTGAACACGGCGTTTTGTTTTAGAACGATTTCAATTTAAAAAAAATCACATCTGATAATTTGCCACATTATAAAAAAGACATTTTGTTGAGTTTTTTTTGATTATTTTATAAAACGACTGTTTAACATCTTAGGTTGTTATTGAGGTAAAAAGTCGATCGGGAGGGATCAACTTTTTTTGGGAATTTGGGAAATACACGAGCATTTATTTTTTAATTTTTACAAGGAATTTTTCGGAAAATCTTTATTATTTTTTATTTGTAAGCTAAGATGAATTAAATTTTTTCAAATATATAAACTCCTATCATTTTAATTAAAAAATATGCAAGAATTTTTCCCCGAAAACTATAAATTTCGATGAATATTTTTTAAACTATATACAATTCTATAGAAAAAAAACTGTAAAAATAAAGTTGTTTTCGACCCCCCGTTTGATTTTTACCTAAATAGTACGTTGAATAGGGAAGAATTTCTTCAATGATTGGTGAATATCCAGAGAATTTTTCTTTTAAGAGGTCCCTAAAAAAACTCACCGTGTTCAATATTCTGCGCTGGAAAATAAGGCCTTCCGAGCCAGAGGGGTAGAAATGTAGAAAACCGCTTTTGAAAAAAAAACACTCCAAAAGTGGTGTGTAGATGTCATGTTTCATTTACTCATGTAATTTTTTTTTGGATTTTCTTCCCATTATATGATTCATCCCATGTGTATCAAGGTATCTGGATTAAATTTTGCAAAATCAAAATGTGTATTTCAAACCCATTTTTTTTTTATTTTAATGAGTATAAATTGGATCATTTTTTTCATGTTCTTAAAATCTTAAAATTGTTTTAAAAATTCTCTAAATATAAAAAAAAATAATAACTCTATATGAAATAAAATAAACCAAAATATCTCTTAAGACTGATCATATTGCACTCATTCATCCAGTTCCTTTGAATAGCATTAAGTTTCAATCAGGTGCATTCTCCTCGACTTGTAAACAATGTTTTAAAAAGTTAAAACAAGCACCCGTTTCTTTTATTGCACCCAGTTTGATTACATTATTCACGACCAGCCAAACGACCAGCCAAACGACCAGTCGGCCAACCAAATGACCGATCCAATTTATGATTCCTCCAAATACTTAAAGTCACATTTTATCATCATCATATCGGTGGCAGCGGGGAGACCCGGGCAATTTAAAGCAAACATAATTCGAACCAACTACCAAATTGGAACCCGACCTTTCGGAGGTTTCGAATCGCAAATCACAAGATCGTTATTCATACAACATATGGGAAGCCGGGGCAAGCAAGAAGAAAAAAAAATAACAAGTGATCCATTTTCCATATCGATGAGCGTATGAGGTAGCCAGCAGAAAAAAAAATCCGCTAAATCCCACTCCCATGTTTACTCGTTCTGGCAGCGATGCCAACTGGAACTGGCGATAGTTTAAATTGAAAGAATGAGAAAAAAAAACAATGATAAAAAAGGATCAATAATTATTAAAAATGTATGACACACACTAAAGATTGCTTACAGCAAAAAAACAAAATGCAACCCAAAATTTTATATAAATGTTATGATTGGCATTTTGATTGAAAATATTTAAAACCCTAAACCTTTCCTAGCAAAATATCCGTTTCGGAGAAATTTGAAATGAAGTTGATGGCGTTTCTTGACTGTAGATTTGGTGATAGTATATTCAATGTGTAAGTAATTCTTCTCAACATTTTAAAATAATGTTGATATGTACTTCCAGGTAATCAGTAACTGGTTTGGAAAGGAAAAAATACGAAAAAATATTTAGTTTTAACATACTCATTGATTTTGACAACTTTGCTGTATTAAAGTGTTTCATTGATATTTGGATCGTCAAAAATACATCTATCCAACAATGTTTAGATTTGATGGGGTAAAATGAAAGTTTTGACGGCTATCTCGGATCTTCCGGTAGAAAAAAAAAATATTTCTTTAAAAATCGACTTCCTAATTTGGCTTTGCTTTCATTTCTCAATGAACCGGTTTTCTAAACTCAAATTTTAGTTTTTATCCTTAATTTGACTATTATTTTTATAGAAAGTACTTGGTCTTTAAAAAATCCAAATTATTCACTACATTGGAATTATGATAAAGATGTTTGAAACGTGCGCTTCGGGTCATATTGACCCGAACAGCTTCGGAGGGTTTATACATATCACTTGGAATTTTATACTGATTTTTTTTATGGTGAAATATACTGTAAATCACAACATTATTTTAATGAACCTTCATAATCTGATCGTATTACAGGTAAAGACTGTTCTGATAATTATAAACACACTATAAAATAATCGTCATTTCAAAATTAGTGTAGTGTTCAACAAAATTTTGGCTGCGTACTGTTGTTTACAGTGAAGTTAGCGTTTACTTTTTTTTGTCGTTTTTCGCGAAGAATTTCAAATTTCTGCGTGGCCTTACTCCCGAGCTAAGAAAACGGATTGTGCACAATTGGGCTCTCTGAGTGGCCCTTAAATAAAAAAAAAAAGCAAAGGAAAATGGTTTGAGTGTCGGAGCAGTTCAAACCACATTGAGAAACTTTGGAGAATAGTGCACTTTCACAGATTCTCCGAGACGCGGTTGGAAATCTGAAATTCGGCATCAGTACGGGATGCGGTTAAGAAACTAGGTACTTCATCAACTAATGTAATTCGTGCCAATGTGAAAATGGGACTTCAGACCCATTGGAGCTGGAGGCTGAATCCGTGAAACCGGGGGCTCAAAAACTCTACGACAAACATCTGACCCATAAATGGGTTTTGTTTATTATGGATAATGATAATTACATTAAACTCGATTGTAAAACTCTACCTGGACCACAATTTTATACCTCATCAAAGGGAAAGGATGTTCCTACATCAGTGAGAAGTTTTGAGATTATGGTTAGGCAAGCCATATGTGGATGCGGAGATATTGTCCATCCATAATCACAGATTCAATGAATGGCAAAACTATCATGCAAGAATTTTTACACAAAAGGTTGATACTCTAATCGAACATCATTAAAAAAAAACTTAAATCTTTTGGCCTTCTATCAGGATGAATTAAAGTGTTATGAAGTCAACAAGGTCACATGTTTAGCGAAAGATGTGATCTCACTAAACTGTCCAGAGATTGGTCTAACAGAAACTTTTTGGCCTAGAATAGAAAAAATGGCCTAAATGGAGAAAGCGCTGTGCAAAAGTTGATGAGTAGTATTTAGCAAAAAGTTAGAGAACTCGCTTAAACTAATGCTAAATGAATTACAAATTGAAAGAAAACACGTTTACTTTCAGGATAAATCTTTATTGAAATATTTTAAACATACATGTTTTTATAGTTTATGGTTCATAAATTGTGATTCAATAAATTGTTCCTATTATTATTTTCTTCACCTATTCGGGAAAGGCAAATCCGGATTATTTTATCTCTAATCCTGTCAATATTCGAGCATCTCATTTTACAATATCAGAACAAACTAATGCAAATCCAGAAATTATTCAATAAAAATCAAGAAAAAAACAAAATACAAGTTTTTGATCAAAACATCAGAGAGTTTTTTATATTTTTTTTCTTAGGTTGCCAAAAATCGTTCATGTTTATTTAAATAAAATTTTGAACTCTGTTGTGTTGTGAGCCTACTTGATTAAATGATTCAACTGAATCAAAGCAATCGGAAGATTCCTTATTATTCATCCACGGTAAATGAAAAGTTCATATTCCGGTATTTCGTTACCAACTTACTACCTTCTTCAGTGTACGCTCACTAAAGAAGGTAGTAAGTTGCTATCGAAATACCGGTAAATAACTTTTCAATTACCGTGGTTGAATTGAAATGAATTTTTCGATTGCTTTGATTCAGTATATTTTGAAAATAAAGTGAATCGATCTTTAAACTAAATACGGACAACGACTGAGCTGGACAAAATTTATTTTCAAATATCCGGGCAAGTACAGGATAAACCGAGCCATGTACATAGTTCATAAATGCTGCTTGAATTAAGTTGGATTTTTTTGTAATATTGATTTTAAAGTGACAAATGATCAGGGGTATAAAAATTATTTTTTCTTGTTTTTCAAAAAATTATTAAACTCCTTCTAGCATAACAAAATGGAAAATAATGCACTTCTTAATTTTTTGTAGAGTCAAAACTATTGAACACGTTTTTACAATAAAAGTTTTCAATCACGACGTTTGATGGTTGCCATGTACCAGTTAAACTCAACTTTTTCTCTTTAGTTAAAAATAAGCCACAATGTTTTATTTACCTGTACAAATTCTTTTCGAGAAACTTAAACAATTCTTTAATGACGCAGAAATTTGTATGCGGATTATATCTGCGGTGAGATTTTTTAATTAAACTAATGCGGCCAAAATTTTGTTGGTCTATGTGTAGTAAGATTGTCAAATTGATTCTCAGTCGTATTCGGATCGGGCAAATCCGGGCATTTTGATTTCAAAACTTTCAACCACAAATCCGGCAATATCCAGACAAATTTAATGATAAGCACGGAATTATTCATCTATAGTCGAGAAGAAAATCAATTGAAATATTTTATTGATTGTTAAAACTTTCTCAAAAAATTACTTCTGGGCGCCAATATAGAAAAAATATATAAAAAAATTTAACCGATTTTTTTTCTTCGAATTTTCAAAAGAAAAAAAATTTAAAATATTCGGGAAACCTCGGGTTTTTCGAAGAAATCCGTGAAACCGGAACGGATCTACATTAGCGTTGTCAATAATAAGAGTTTTCCCGGATATTCAACATAAAATTTGGTAACAGTCTGGCCTGGCCCAGTTGCCCGGATTCATTCACTTTTTAAGCAATCATAAAAAAATTATAAAGTTTTTTTTTATTCATGCCCTCAAAACGAAAATTCAATTAAAAATCTGTCGATGAATTGCAATTTTTTTCTTGATTTCTGTTGACTTATTTCTGGGCTTGGACATAATTATCCCGGATATTGTCCGAACTTTGGGTTATCAATTTGGATTTGGCCTGGATTTTGCAAGGTTTTTATATAAAATTTCTCGGATACGTACGGAAAAAAATCTGGCAAAGCTTTGTTCATTAGGTAAAGTTTTAAAAAACGCTAGCACCTTTAATCTTGGCCATTTAAACCCAAATTATTAAGGACCTCCGGCTGCAATGCATGAGAAATGCATTTGGAGGTAAAAAGATTGATGACAGAAAAATTTGAGACCCTAGAAGCCGAAAATGTCAAGCATTCTCCTTATCTCGATTGAAATTTTATCTTTATCGGAGACAATGTTCTTTTGATTTGATAAAAGTTTCAATATAGTTTCGTATTTTTATGCATCACAATTTCAATAAAGTTCGTATTTATTTTGAAAAGCAGCATTTGTTCGAGCATTTTTTTTATTTATTCGAGAATTTTGTGAGATTCATGAAAATTTAAATTTAAAAGTGTAGTAGGTACTATACTGAATACTTTATAAGGGATTATCAGCATTAAGCACTCATAATGTGACAAGAACCATATTGTATGAAAAATTTAAATAAAATTCAGAGGAAAGTTTCATTTCATTCAAGAATTCGAAAAGGCGATTTGGGATATAATTCATAAGTTTAAAAGCACTTTCAGAGTACAAAAATCTGACTTTTAAATCAATTATGAGTAATGATAAAGAGACTCTCAACAAACAATTTCGTACTTAACAATAGTTGAAAATGTAACGTGGTTCAAATATTCAGATTTTATCAAGCTGATTGCATTCAACGTTACTTGATGGATAAATCCAAAATTTAAAAAAAAAATTAAAGACCAATTTCTGCTCAATGTTTGGCACCTCCTCTCTGTGTTTTTTTTGTGTTTCAACTATTCCGAACTTTGAACCTTGTTCGCATAACCAATCTATATCAGCGGAGCGATGAGAATTTGTCGTGTTTAAGCGACATCAATGCCTCTCAGCCGAAGGTTTTATTCCATATCATTTTTTTTTCTTCAATTTTTGAGATTTTTTTTTCATTTTTGAATCAAGCCAAATTAGAAATTAAGAAAAAAGCAGTAGCCAGAATTTGCATTCTCCATTCCATAAACGACTGGATCAAATTTTGCCAATTTAGTAACTTATCTTAAAGGTATCGAAAGTGTTGTTCGAAATCATGTTTAATAAAGTTTCTTTCTTAAATATACCACATTAATGTAATGCTTTCCAGTAAAGCGCACACGCGTCAAACGAAAAAAACGGGATATCTCATATTTGGTCCCTTTTATAATTTTTAGTTAGCTCATAGCAAGATTTGAGATGAATTTTGTTGGAACATTCAAAAATTGATGACGCTCTATCGCAACTTTTTGTTATAATTTTATATTCCACTCTTGACTCATTCATAAAATAGCGATTTGATTTTTAATCAAATATCTCTGCTTTTTCCATTTTTCGATTTTCTATACAGGTTAAACAGGATACGATTTATTTAACCTGCGCCTTTGTACAGGGTCCACTAAAATATTCATAGATTTGTAAATTATAATTTTTTCTCAATTTTCTCGCAGATTGTTTCAAAATATGTTAATCTAACGACCGCTACTAATGAGAACTGTTTGACTAGCAGTTGTCGAAAGCTACAGCTAAGAGAAGCTTAAAATCATGAGAAAACTCGAAAAGGACCTATTTTTCGAAAAATTATCAATTTGATGGCCTCGGAAATCATTGATCTATGGGTTTTTTATCTAAATAAAATATTGGCAGTTAGGTCTTAGAGTTACCACCCTTCTGGGTTGATATTTGCGAAGAAAAGTATCCTCATAAGGTAGAAGCGATGAAACCTAAACCGCGTCTAAGGGCGGAATTGGGAAACAACGATAACAATCCGAAAAATTTGCACAATTTTCACTTTTTGTATTAGTTGAATTTCTCAGTTATTTGTGAATTTTTTTTTTCAAAAATAAAAATATAACCATAAATCAGTCTTAATATGTTTCAAAATTAAAGAAACAATGGTTGGAGTGTGTGAAAACTACAGCTAAAAAAGAACTGAAAGACAAGTTCCTTAGCTCCTGTGGTTATGCATCATTTAAAAAATATCAAATTTTCTTCTTCATTTATAAAGTTTTTCGTAGAACAAACATTGCTTGTAATCATAAAACTAAGCTTCTGTGAATTTTTCAGCGATAAAAAAATGGGTTCTAGAGGTTTAAATAGGTGATTTAAGTTAAACCGGAACAAATTTGAAATCCTTCTTTCGTTCCTTAGAATTCACGCATCTCGAGGGGAGGATAATGTAAAAAAAATCCAAATTTTCACCAAACTAGATCAAAACTTGCAAGCAATATGTATGCATATAAGAGTTGATAATTTTTTTTAAATAAAATACCTTGAACTTTATTTATTCCTACCTTCTGGATTTTCGGAAAAATCGAATGACAAAAGAAGAATTTTATTCTTGTTATTTTGGGGTGTTGTTTTTCAAATTAAGAAAATTATAACTGAATTGAACAGTTTATTACGCTGAAGCAACAATTAGTTTTTCTATCATAAGACATTTTGTTTATAAAAAAGTGCAATAGCTACAGCTCACATGAAAATAAAATATATAGAAATTTTTTTTCAAGGGTCTAAAGAAGCTGTCAAATGTCTCCACAAATTTTCGTTTATAAGAGCTGGAAGTATAAATTTGAAATTATCAGCATCTTTAAGAGAATAAAAACATAATCATCCAGCAACACTGCTTTTCCAGTATCACCCCGTATCGACAGCCAGATGGAAAAACAGCCAGCCGATCTTGCTCGGTTTTATATTTTTTCAGCTGCCATCCAGTTTAGTTAGCAGCTCGCAGTAATCCTACAGCAGGTTCAAAATCGATCGATTCACCACTTGTTATTTTCTATGCCTTTGATTCTCTCCTGCTCCGATTGTTATTACAATCGGGTTTTGGAAAGAGTGTGCGGCAGAAGAGGGGTTATGAATTAAAAATAAGGGGAAAACAGAAATTATGATCTGTTAATTACTTTTCATCACTAGAATTTGGATTTATTATGACTGCCGGTGTTATTCTTCACAACCAAAATGATCCGGTAATTTGATAATTTGATCAGCACTTTTTCTTTCACGAGACTTTTTATTAGAAGATTGATTTTTTTGTCTTCAGAAGATTTCTTCACTTGCTTTTGAAGGTACAGAAAGCAAGAAAGGGGGGATGATGACCCGAGACATCTCTTTTTTTTATGTTTCCCAATTGATCAATGAATCGATAACGCGACGACGGTGGTCTTTTTTTAGTACGGCTTCAATATTTCTTCAGACGGTGCACCGGAATTATTTTAAATTAATGGGAGCTAATTTGATAAAATGGCTTTTTCATTGATACACTAGCCTCTGGCACTGCTTTGCGAAGCATTTCTGGGGTGGTTTGGGTTGGCGTGTGACCTTTGCTTGTTGACTGAGCTTGCGAAACGAATCACTTAACACAACTGAGCTATAGGTTCTGTTTGTTCCTCCAATTTCCGATTCGGACCTTTTTGCTCCCCTCGAGACAGATCCAATCAGATAAGATGGATTCTATGGCTCTTATTAGATCAAGCGGGAGAAAGCTGGCGAAAAAGGAAGCTCCCCACTACTATTTAGCATTACTCTTCTTCCGGTTTTTCTTCCGGGAAAACCGACCTGATGCCTGTGGGCAAGTTCACATAATTACGCCCACCCTCTGGGGCCACGTCATTGATGTAATAATCACGGCACAGGGGCAGCACGCCACTTCAGGCGATAACGCGCGAACGACACACGCCTCAGGAACACGACGACGGCACGGCGAACGAATTTCCACGGCACGCGACGCACTCGACGCCCAGATGTTATCAATCGTGTAGTGTCTAGCAGGTTCTGCAGGTGCGATAAGATCTACACACTTGCCCACACGCTTGCGAGGAAGTGGCACTTTCACCTGGCCACGCACCGTACAGATAACACGCACGACGCACCGGAGGCCAACAATTAGGAACCCTAAACAGACAGATATAGGAACCCTCCAGAAGTTATGCTCCTCAACTCGCACCCTTGAGACAAATCGCTTTAAGCCATCTCCCTAAAAAGGGCCTTTAAAGATTCGCAAAAAGACGACGTCCGGCGACAAAAAGACGACGACTTTTGCTGTCTCAGAACAAAAGAAACGCGCGCGCGAACACGATGCCCTCTATGAGCAAACTGGTGGCGTCGTCGTCGTTTCAGCACAAAACCATCAGCCAGCATACCTAGTCGGATGTAGTGATACCGAAAAGCTGGCTGCTGCTGTTGAGAAAAAGTGTAGCATGAACAGAGCAGAAAAAAAAATCCGAGGAAGAACCGACGACGACGTCGGCTTGGGTCGGCTTCAAATGACGACGACAGATAGACAACACGAGCGAGCGGGAAAATTCGCCAGCAGCTGGCCAAGGCTGTGATTTTCGAATCGGAATGGATGAATGATCGAAATTCTCAGCTGATGGTTTTCTGCAGCCAGCACCCATTCTAGTTTACCGCCGGTGATTTTGCGAGGGTGCTCCCTACAACAACAACAACATGAGGGGGTGGCTGCGAGTAGGCTGTCAGTTCGATGAACTCTGGGCACAATTGTGGGAAGCAAGAAATAAAAACAGATGTGGGGGTGGAGCAATGTTATGCTGGGTGGTTCGAATGCTGTGAGATTTTCCTACACGCTTCGGATGAAGTACACTGGTCATCATTTTACATTCTCGCCTATTTTTCATCAGCAGCCAAATTTACCAAACAGATGTGATTAAATTTTGATGAATGTATTTCAATAGTGTTTGCGAAACCAAACTAAAGTATTAAATTTTAAATAATTAGATTAATACAAATGAAAGACAAAGAGTTTTGCTTACATAAGAAAAAAAACTATTCAAAAAGTAGTTCATTGATTGTTAAAAGTAGTAAACTTACATAAAGAATAAAGCACAAACTTAATTGATTATACAATATAGAAAAGATTAAACATGATGATTAAGATAGAACATGATAAAACAGGCTGATAAAAGATAAAACGATATGAAGCACAAAAAACAACGTTACCCAGAACAAAAATATATAAAACTAAATTAAACAAAATAATACTGAGTAAAAAAATATTCAAGAAGATGAAACGAGCAAAAAGGATAGCACATTGCAAAACTAGTAGAAAAAAGATAAATGAGGATGAAAAGAAAAAACGCATGATGAAACCATATAAATACATAAACAAAAAGGAGTTGAATAAAAAAAAACAAGATTAAACCAGACCAATCAACATTAAACAAGATTAAACGAGATAACACAGGATAGAACAAGATAACAAAAAGAAACTAGATGAAACAAGACAAAAAGAGATTAAAACTAAATAAAACAGATAAAATATGGTAAACCAGATAAATCAAACAAAATAATTTAAAATTTGTTGTGAAATTAATCAAGATAAACCATGATAAAACAAAAAACCACAAGATTAAGCAAAACATAATAAGAAATATCAAGATTAAAAAAGGCAAAATAATACAACGAGAAACAAAAATACAAAAAGATAGGAAAAGAAAGAAAAAGATGAAACATGATAAAACATAGTGAAACAAAAAAACAGATTTAAAAATCTGATTAAATTAAAATAAGAAAAAGGCTCAAAAGGGTAGACAAAGTTCACACCCTTTTCGATTTTGGCAACATGCCTGAACATTTTTTGTTTCCAAAATCGAATGTAGCCAAAATTGGTCGTATTTTTAATATGTGAGTTTTTTTTTTACTTTATTCAGCGAATATAAACCGTATAAGTTAAAAATAACTGTTGTCGGTCACTTAGTGGAGTATTAAGATTGTAGCATTTGTTATGTGTTATTTGTTCATTTTCATCAACAGATCACATATTGATCCAAATGATAGGTCAAAAATTAAAGACAAACTACAATTACACGGAATTTACCCTATACTATACTTAAAGCACTAAGGATTCTTCTTCGGAATAATTCCCTCGAAACGTCAAAATCAAAATGGTCAGAGAAGCGGTTTAACGTCCTTATTGCACCAATTAGCGCTGTATTAGCTCAGTAGTTATTCTGTCGGAGAGGAGCAAAGAGCTGAAGATTACGATTCCTCAAGCCACGGGATCGCACGCTGAGTTGGAGTGCTTCTAGCAGTGCAGGGCAGTCGATTCTAGACGAAAGCAGATCGGCAACAATAGAGGCCCGTGTTGCGGTCCGGCGGGCCTGCAGCGTGTCGATGTCGATAAGGCGGCAGCGGCTTTCGTAGCTGGGGAGTCGGAACGGGTCTTGCCAGTTCAGGTTCCGGAGAGCGAGGCGCAAAAAACGCCTCTGGATGGCCTCGATACGCTCCGAGCCATTTTGGTAGTAGGGGCACCATACAGCCGAGGCATATTCGAGGGACGATCGAACCAAGCTGCAGTAAAGACTCTTGAGGCAATAAATATCCTTAAAGTCTTTTGTCATGCGGAATAAAAGACCCAGGCATCTGGAAGCTTTATCGACGATGTAGTTTGTGTGGATCTTGAAATCCAGCCGTTCGTCCAGGTTCGTCCAGGAAATTACCGTACATTTGTTGCGATTCAAGGGAAGGCAATTGACATCACACCAGGCGGCGAAGATGTTAAACTGGCTCTGTAATACGTTGACAAACCTGAACATCCCTCATTTTTAAGGTGTGTGTTCAAAATGTGCTCCTTTTTTGATTTGGGAATTCACTCTTCAGTTGTCAAAATGCCGTCTAAGGAAGAAGAGCAACGTATCAAAATTTTGCTCGCGCATCGCGAAAATTCGAGCTACTCGCACGCAAAGCTTGCAAAATCGCTAAAAGTTGCCAAATCAACCGTTACAAATGTAATTTAAGTGTTTGGGGAACGTTTACGGCAGCCAGGAAGTCTGGATCAGGGGGAAATCGAAAACCGGAAGCCGCTGAGACGACAAAGAGAGTTGCCGGTAGTTTCAAGCGAAACCCTAACCTTTTCTCCGAGATGCCGCAAACAGGCTGGGTGTTTCGACTACAACCGTGCAAAAACGTGTCGGACTATCGACTTACAAGAAGGTAGTGACTCCAAATCGAGATGATAAACAAAATACGACAGCCAAAGCGTGATCCCGGAGGCTGTACACGACGATGCTGACGAAGTTTGACTACGTGGTAATGGACGACGAAACCTACGTCAAAGCTGACTACAAGCAGGTTCCGGGACAGGAGTTTTATACGGCAAAAGGAAGGGAAAATATAGCAGATATTTTCAAGAACATGAAACTGTCAAAGTTTGCGAAGAAATATCTGGTTTGGATAAACGTCTGCTGCCTTTTCTGAAGAAACACGGTTGCTCCGTACTGTTTTGGCCGGATTTGGCATCTTGCCATTACGGTAAAAAGGCC
Organism: Uranotaenia lowii; assembly: GCF_029784155.1. Classification (NCBI taxonomy): domain Eukaryota; kingdom Metazoa; phylum Arthropoda; class Insecta; order Diptera; family Culicidae; genus Uranotaenia; species Uranotaenia lowii. Next base: position 166,569,570 of record NC_073692.1, on the reverse strand, counting down.
ATGGAGTCGTACGCCGCCAACAACGTGCAGGTGGTTCCCAAGGACAAGGACCCTCCCAACACGCTAGAGCTCCGCCCAATTGAGAAATACTGGGCTATTGCCAAGCGGAACCTAAAGAAGACAAAAAAAAAACTGCTAAGGACGAGCAGCAGTTCAAGGCAAACTGGCTTTCTGCGGCGAAGAAGGTGGACAAGGTAGCTGTACAAAATCTGATGGCAGGGGTTTAGCGTAAGGCCCGGCAATTCGGATTTGGGAAAGCGGAAGCCTAACTGAATATTTTTCCTGAATTTTATACTAATTAAACTTGAAAAAGAAATTTAATTTGCTTTTTAAAATAAATGATTTCACCGATTTACACGCGTTTTCCCTTGACCAAATTTTGACTGTATACCCTTTACGTACGGAAGGAAAGGATCAAAGGATGGATAAAAGGAAGCGAAATGGAGGGTAAGGAGGAGGAAAGGATGTTTCAAAAGATCCCACACCAGGCTGTGCATAGCAAGGAAACCATTTCATGTTTCCAGATCTCCCAAGAGTCAATGTTTTCGCAAGATTAACCGCGCTTGCATTCGCGTTGCTTCGGTGGGATGTAGTATTTCTTGGGAGGGGTAGGCGTATTAAGTATTTTTTTGGTTTTTGCGAAGCCTTGTAGCCTCCAACCCCCCGAATAGTCATACCAGCTATGTACAGTATGATTTCATCAAGGTGGGCGAGTGCTACTAGGCTGAATTTTGTTAAATAAGTAACTTCTAATTTTAGACTTGAAAAGCGGAAAACTTTCGATATTTCTGATATGAAGAGGTAAAGTATTGAACAGATTTAGACCTTTGTTCAAAAAACTGTTAGAGACATTTGTTGTTCTACTTCTAGAGATGTAAAAGTTCGAGTTTACATTACCTCTTGTACATACGAGTGGATCTCCGAAACGAAAATAAGTGTAATGTTGGTTTTTGTCAAGTTTTTTGAGATTTTAAAGATCAAAATACAGTTTTCAAATTTATTTTAAATATGCATGGGAAGCACATTCGCAGAGTAAAGTTGATTAGTTAGAAAAAGTATTGGAAGCTTTTTCACAATTTTCAATGCTTTGTTTTGTAACGTTGAAAGAGGTTCGGACACTAAAGAAGTCTATTTCCAAACTGGATGAAATTTGAAAAGTAGATAAAAACGTTTAAAAACGCATGTTGATTTTTATTGTTTGCCGAATGCTGAAACTCAGTCACTGTAGGGACATAATAAGAACTCCCCTGGGGTAGTAGAAGCACCATAAATCGAGACACGATGAGCGTTTTCTGCCAAAGCTAGCAGCGGATTCAACTCGATGAACTCAACTCAATTATAGAGCTACAGCTTGACTAAAGCTTAGTTCTTCTAGAAATGGGACAGTTACGAATGCGTGTATATCAAAAACCTTTCGTTTGATCTAAATACTTTCTTTGAAGGAAATGAAGGTTATCTTATGATAATTCATGAAAAAATTTGAAAAAAAATATTTATTGTTTTTTGTAAGAATAAATTCTACTTTATTCTTCGTATCTCCCATCAACCAGCGCACACTTTTTTCAGTAATGATAATGATCAATTTTTCAAACTAATACTTCGTCTTATTTGTATTTTAGGTGGCTACATCCTCCTGCTGTAATTTCTGCTACTTTTCGGACCAATACTTCTCTTTTAAAAGAAACTGAGGGCAATTTAGTGGATACAACTGTTTCGAAATCAACAAATTTTACTCTTTTTCTTAAAACTTTTTGAGCGTTTTTAATGGAATTTCTGCTGGCAAAATCTGGCAATAACAAAGTAAAGCCATCAGGAGATTGAAATTAAAGTATAATCGATTAGTATAGATCGTAGGTTGTGAAGGGTACATCAAAGATCGCTCTTTTCAGGCTTTTCAAAACAGCGAAAACCATAGTTTTCGTTTTGAAAATTGTTGTTTTTTTTCACAGGAGCAAAATTTTGGCAAATCATTATATTTTATTCAAAATAACCAGCAAATACATACTTTAATATACTCGGGACCTTGCCACGAGCAGACATAGTATAGGATTCAAAAGCTGGAATTAGTTTAAAATAGGATATTTCATAAGTTTTGTCGTTCATCAGAAATCATAGCCTCGGAACCGGCTATACAGCTTACGAACTGTGGAACTAGCAAACATTTATTGTTTGAGGTTAGATTTGAATGCCTCATAACCGGGCAACACTTTCAGCTTATCGGAGAAAAAAATTGGAAATTTCAGCGACAAACCCTTAGTTTTTCGCTTGTTGAAAATTTAAAAATGCTGGTATGAGAATTGACTTCCCTGATGACAATTAGCCTTAGTTGCCAATCATATGCTTCACTCCAATGCTTGATTTGAACTTTGTGGACATTTTTGACAGTATTTGCATACTTTTCCATCACTCCCACACAGTAATTCTTCGATTAATCAACGGTTTTGTCAGCTATCAATTTGATAATGAGGGATTTTGAATGAAACTGTGCAAAATTATTTCCTTTTTCTCTTGCATCGTAAATATCTCAAAAACGCGTAAATTTTAAATTTTGAAAAAAAAAAGAATAGTGCTTTTTACGGGCAACAAAATGTTTTCAAAACTTTGAATGTCCGATAATTAATAAACGAGTTATTAGCAAAGGAAAGTGTCCCATTTCTAAAAGAACTAAGCTTTACCCAGCAAACATTTAAGAAGGAATATCGCAGGAACAACAGAATTTTTCGAAAAATATACCAGATGAAAAGATTGTATTAAATTTAGTGGAGCCAATATATCTACAATGACAAGATTCCAACGATTAGATTTGCCCATAAAAAGCAAAATAAACGATTCTTAGTCATTTGAGTACTTTCGTAGAAAAGAGGAGTGCTAGCTATGCCCCAGGTGCTCGTTATGCCCTTATCTCCCCTAGAACAATACAATCTGACTATTATCATTATTATAATGTTGAGTCAATTTTTGAATATGTTTAGATATTTTTGGTTTTTTTTTTATCAGAATTAAACAATGCCCCTGTTATTTTTTAACAAAATTGTTAGTGTTGCCATTTTCAAATTTTTTTTTTAAAGTTTTTTTTTTGATATTTTTAGCCTTTTTTTTTTGTTTTTATATAATTTGAAAATTTCATCATTTTTGACATTTTTTTTAAATTAGTGGTATTTTTAGTTTTGTTTTATATTGTTTTTACAGGCTTATTGAAAAAACTCCCTTATCAGACCTTGATTGTCAATTTGACACTCCTCGCTTAAAAACGCTTAATCTCTCTTGTTTTTCAACAATTTTTTACAAAACTTATAGTTTGAGAAATTTCGTATTGTATTTCAAATAAGATTCTCAGACAATGTGCTGCTATAACTATTAAATTTTACGTTATTCGAAGTACATATAAGAAAAAAAAAAGAAAAAAAATGAACTTCGAAAAAAAATTGTAGATCAGCCACGGAATTATCAAAAACAAATTCTCTGGTTGTCCAAGAAAGCTGAAGTTAGAAACTGAACGCAGCATTGCCCAAGGTGGGTTTTTAGATTATTATCATAAAAAATGTAAAAACCGTACTTTCAATCAACGAACCACCAGACACACCAGATAAATTTTGAAATGATGATTGGAATGTAGGTATGTGTAATTTGGCACATTTCTAATCTTTAGTTTTCTGAAGTACGAAACACAGATTTTTGACAAAATTTCAAAGGTAACTGCTTTTCGAACGTTTTGTCTATTTGCTATTTTTCAGATTTTCTAACACCGAATTGAACTTTGTACTTGATTTTGAGAATATAAACGCAAAACTTTTGCAATTGATAGAAATTTCGAAAAAAGCCACCTTTGAAAATTTATCAAAAATCTGTGTTTCGTATTTTGAAAATCTAAAGATAATGTGCCAAATTACGCATACATTTCGTAATTTAAAAATTTAACGATACGGAAATGTGGAAAACTACGACAAACTACCTATCCTTTTTTTTCAAAGTTTATGTGGTGTGACTAAAGCAATTTTAATGGCTCATTGATTGAAAAGTACAGTTTTTTTAAACCTTTTTTTTGTATTTTCTGTGGTTATAATCATGAAAAAAAAATTTCAAAAAAGTTTGTTCTTGTGCGTTACGTAGAGTTTCGAACTTCAGCTTTCTTGGATACAAAGTGAATTTTTTAAGCATTACGTAGCTTATCTTCAGTGCGCAGTGTGTTTTTAGGACTCAAGACTCTGAATAACGGAGTACTGAAGTCTTGTAACTGTCCGAGTGTTATATTTGAGTTAAGTCACGAAGTTCCCGATCAGGAGGGAAAAACTAAATTATATCAAGATGAGATATTTTGATACTTATTCTCCTATCTAAATGAGTTATTATTCAGTACTCGTAGGATGTTAAAATATCTCAAATTATATAAAAAAATCTATGCGACCATAGCTAAATTATATCAACTTTAGATATGCTTCTTTCAAGATTATATCTCATTCAGATAGCGTAGTTTGATATTTGACAGAACAAAACCTATCAAAATTATAACTTATCAAGATATGAGTGCTTCGAGAAAAATTTCTATAGTAGAATGTCAATAAAACACATTATGTGCTAAACCATGCTCCATTTTTGGTTTCCCAAAAATTGGATTCAATTTTATGGATCTGTTGAGCGAAACTCATTTATGCACGGTTTTGGCCGTTGACTTCGATGTCCGTGTTTCATAAAAAGTTGCACGTTTATCAACATATGATATAATCATTTTATTAGAGGACAATCCGAAAAAATCTTTATCATTGAAAATGAGCAGAACCCCATTCAAGTCTGTCAATCAGAATAAGATATAATTCAGATTGGAGAAACTTAAAATCGAAAATTTAGAGTACTTAATTATAACTGAATCAAATGTATCAGATCTTGGTTAGATATGTTTGAGTTATTATTTTGATAAGCTCTCCTAATCGGGTTTCTTAAACTATAAACGCACAAATCGGTAGAGAAGCAAGAGAGATATTGCGATTTTAGTCAGGACTCCTGCCAGGAGTATCAAATTGACACTCCAAGAACATTAACGGGTAGACATTTCAAAGACGGAGAGGGTCAAAACATCAGATAGAAAATCGGAATCAATGCGAATGCGAATGTGAATCAATCGGAATGGTTTTTATGCGAATTTCTCAAACCCTAGGGTCTTAAAAGCTTCATTATGTTTCAAAACTTATCCATAATTTTTTGCAGAATTTTTAAGTAACGTTTACATGAGTGAATTTGAACTTTAAGGTTTGTAAGGGGAGAATTGTATATTTTGAATTTGTTCATTTTTGTTTCTCCTGTGGAGCCGAACCTGCTAATGATTTTTAGGTCAATTTATAAATTCTCCAAAGGAAATTTTCCACACAAAAACTTTGTCGACGACCGTAACTTTGTATCTTATTAGGCAAAAAAGTTATTAGCTGTTTAACAGGGGTATGTTTCCGGCATTGGTAAACAGTAAATTCAATTGACATCACTGCTTGTTCCTCGCAATGAATTGCATAAAAAGTATAGACATGCAATACCTCGTTAGGCACCAAGCAGTGATGTCAATTGAACTTATTGTTTTTCAATTCCAAATGACATACCTCTGTTGAATAGCTTTTAACTTTTTTGCCTAATAAGATATAAAATTAAAGTCTTCGATAAAGTTGTTAAGCGGAAAATTTCCTTCTGAGAATTAATAAATTGGCACAAAAACCACAAGCAGACTCGGCTCCACAGAAAAAACAAAAATGATGTTGATTTTTCAGTACAAAATATTCAATTTTCCCGTACAAACCTAAAAATTCAAATTTACTCAACAAAACCTTGCTTAAAAATTCTGCAAAAAATTATGGATGAGTTAGAGAAGTATTGGGACTGGAGAAGTATCTGGACTAACATCTTTTTGAAAAAGGAGTTTCTGTTTTTCATGAGATTATCTTATGATTTAGTCAATAAATTTGAAAGTTCATAACAATGTTTTGAAAAATAGGAAATATCACAAAATATAGATTTTTTTCCGCGACATTAAGTATTTGTGAACCATATCTTGAATATAATCACTTTAATTTTTTTTTTCACAATCGTGACTATCCGAAAGAAATTCATTCCGGTTCAACATGTCAAAAAACAAAGTTGAAAAAAAAATAATAAAAAAGAAATTCTGCCCCAGAATCGACTGACACGTCAGTTGTTGGCAGGTCAACGGGAAAACCATGGGAAATTCTACTACTGGTTTAGGTCTCTGGACCTTTCACTTTGTTCTTCCAGTGAGCTTAAGTGCGGACAAAAGTGACGAAAATTCAAAGATGAAGAATATTTTCAAAATAATTTTCACATTCACAAAAATTGTTGAATTTATTATATAAACCAACCATTCAGAAGATCAATATCACGAATACTTTGAGTTATTATTTTTTCTGAACTGCTTCTGATGATGCAGAATGTATTTAGTTTTTTCCTACCTTTTATAATGAATGTGTTCATTTTATGGAAATTAAAGAGATTTATGAGACTCTTATGAAAAAATTTTCTGGACTCAAAAATGCGGTTTATAAGACGTGTTCTATGAAATTCAGAATAATGTTTCTTCTGAGTGCAAAACCCTAACTTAAAAATATTTCTCGCTAAGATTTGATTTAAGTTGATTGCATTCAACTTTAACTGGGTACATCAAATGTGACGAAAAATGTTCAAAATATTATTTAAAATTTGTAAAATAAGCTTCAAAAACAAATATTTAACAAATCTTCAACTTTAAAAAATATATTTTTCTTCTACATCCTTCATTCAAAAGCATATTTTACTTTAATTTCATAAACACGATAATAAACAACACATTTGAGGTTAATTCTTAAGAATGTAATGAATCAGATTCTAATCAATGTACTATGTCAACAAAAAACAAATTCATCCTAAATTTTCGAAATGAACACCTCCATAAAATAAATCGCAGCCATTTCGAAAATCAGATGTTCGATAGAAGAATGAATGGGTTACTGATAACAATTCACCCAAAGCTTCTACAGCTGATCAAATAGAAAAATAAAAGCACTCCTCACTAGAAACGCAACAGTTTGCCATACGTTCAATGCTAGCGACCATGCTCTCTTCTAATAGATTTTATCGATTGAGACGGAGTTCCCATTCGAATGAAGATGGCATATGATGGAACGCGCATGATCGTAGTCTTTTTAGACGGGTTTTCCACACGAAGATTCATCCCGCATTGATGAGTTCCCGGGAAAAAGTATTGACAGTGAAAGGTGAACATTCATAGGAAAAGGGATTACAGTTGGTTGAATTGAACAAGTTAAATTAGTCCCTTCCGAGAATGAAAACTTTTTTGATGACATTTTAGAGTTATGGCCGGGATTTAAAATAAAGAGTTTAAAGATATAAGTAATACAAATGTAGAGACTCGAATTAAAAACGTACTGAATGATGCGCTTCAAGTTAATGTTTGAGTTGAATTGATTTCATGAGAAAAAAATTCTTAATTGACCAAGAATAATTTCGGCAACCCATCACTCACCTGGGACCAAAATCCCCCATTTCGACAACCCAAAGCTCACGTTTCTTGTTCTGCTCAACGTCGTCGATCCCTGGGAATACCCGGAAATTGTGGGAAACGATAACATGGCTAGGACTATTACCAGAAGCAAGCAAAACGATGAGATGTGATAGTGAATTTTCCTGTCCCGAGTTGTGGATGTTGGGGGTGTAAGGTGGAACTTTTCTTGAAGGGATCCATCCATCTCGTAGAGTTTTCCGTTCCAGGAGCTTCGACAGGACCGGACAGCATGAACACTTTCTGCTCCAATTGGCTAAGCTCGTCTGTCCGTGTGTCTCCTGAATGAAAGGATAGTTGGTGGGATGTTTGGGGAAACTGGGGAAACATGTACTTTGGACTTATGTATGTATCCTACATTGTGCGAACCACACAGGACAGACAGAAGACGAGTTCGAGTTTAGATTGGAAGTTAGCTCAACCTCATGCTGGGTTTTTGCAGCACATCAAGCTATTTGGTGGGTGTGTGTAGACCGTTTTTCAAGTTCACCGGATATCAGTACATGAGAATGAAAAGACAACACGGATATGCTAGATTACTTCACTAGCTGGAAATGTCCACCGAATAAAATGGGGAGAAACAGTCTTCTCTTTTTTTTTTGTTTCGATTATAGTCGTTTTACCACAGTCTTCTCAGATTATATATTTATACGTAGTGATAAATTTAATTTGTAAAGGCATATTTGTGTCGTCAAGAAATTTTAAAATTCAAAATTATTTTAAGTTATTTATTTCCACAACCTAATTGAAGTCTTAATTTGAAAAATAAATAAACACAAAGTTTTAACAACATTTGAAGGAGTCCACATTTAAACGAAATTTATTCCCCGTGAAAATCCATTCAATCCTAGTACAAGCATAACATGAAATATCCTGCTAGTTTGAGCACAGATCAGTGCACTGATTAGATGGAGCACGTTGTTGGACGGGATTACAAGCTCTAATTGATATGTTTTACATTCTTGGCAGGAAAAGTCTGGTTTCCTTATGCGTTCTTTATTCTGGATTCGACAAGGGATTAATTGAGAAGTGAATCTCGAGAGCAGAGATGGTTGAGAACTTTGAATGTTGACAAAAATATCCATTCCTACTTTCCAACACACTTAATGTTTCAGAAACCTCAAATTTCACTTACGAATGTTCACTGAATCTTGAAAAAATAATCCTCGAATCTGGGGTTTTATTTCACACTTTTTTTTTGTGAAATTCATAAAATATTCAAATAAAATAAATAAAATAAAATCTTCAAAACGATGAAATTTGAAAAAAATTTCAGTGCAGATTCGGGTTTACAAATCACAAATTTATAAAAAAAAAATCCTCATGTGATGGTTTCAAGTAAAACTGAAATCATAATTTTGATCATCCAAGCTCTAGCTTCTTCAAATGTGATAAGAACATTAATTTAGTTCGATTGGAACTTACCAGATTTTCAAAATTTCACAAAAGTATTGAAACTCATTTTTTAGTTCATATATAAAATCTTTAATGTTTTAATTTTAATTAAACTTGTTCATAATTTTAAATAAAACTTTAAAATCCTTCTGGACTTTTGGAAATAATTTGTGCATAAAAATGTTTTTTTTTTTGTTACATTTTACAATCATTTATTGTTGCATTTTTTGAAAGAACCCCTTTTTAAATTCCAATTGAAAATTCTTGCACTGAACAAATCATTTCTTTTTTTTCTTCTTTTTAATATTGATAAAATGCTCAGTATCTGGTATAATGGTTTGCTTAGGCATCTAAGAAAATGATTTAAATGGCATATGAGCTAGTAATTTTCAATAAGGCAGAGATCTAAGAGCTTTTCTTTTGTGCAAGAATTTCTTAATTTTCAAATAAACTCTTGATTCCGATTTTTTTTAATCGAAACTGTTGTCGTAATTTTGTGTTTGGTAACATTAATAGCAGTAGTTTTAATTCTTCAAGTTTGTTTTTAATTTTTCTCAAACATTAATCGTTTAAGATTTGTAACTACATGGAAGAACATGTTCAGAAAAAACTAAACCATATGTGGCCAAGATTTTCACCAAAATTGCGATTTTCAAAAGCATGCGGACGGCAGAAAAAGCTCCCTATAAAAATTTCGTGTAAATAATCCGCTTGTAGGCTCGTTATGAACATTAGAAAGAAAAAAAATGTTTGCATGCATTTAGAGCCCACACATGGATCTTTGATGTAAAATTAAAAAAAAAATCATTTTCTGGTGTCCGCTAGTATCAAAATAAGACTTTTTTGATATAAACCTTGACCAGCCATGGACAAAACGATACTTGCAACTACATTACGATTTAGGATTTGTGTGTAAGCTTAATCTTCGATGTCTGGACAGTTATTTAAAAATATTCCAAATAAAATGATTTAGTTTCAAATATAATCTCCCATTATTCCAACGAAACGTAGTTGTTAAAAATTAATAAAAACATCAAAATTTTATTTTTCAGCTCATGTTTCATTGTATGGTTAAGGTTGTCAGATTTTTTTCAGCACCTACCTGGGTCAAGCAAATCCGGACAATATTATATAAAAACTTGGCAAATTCAAGGCATCTGATTTCATCACTGACGACCGACAATTCGGGTAATATCCGTTCAAATTTAGTCAAAAACAAAAAATGACAACTGTTTTAAATTGCACTTTAGGCTTCCAGAAAACCTGTAATGCTTATTTTTATTAAACTTTATCAAAAATTTAGTTTTAGAGGCATAAATAAAAAAAATTACAACACAATTTGTATTTTTTTTTGTTAAGTTTGCCATATGAAGTGAATAAATCCGGGCAAAATCCAGGAATTTTTCAATGAAATCCGGGCAACCGGGCCGGGCCGATTTGTTCCCGAATTTTGTTTTGAATGTCCGGGCAAACCCGGATAAAATCAGGCAATCTGGCAACCTTATATATGGTCCTTAGGAAACAATCAAAATGTTTACAGTGTTGAGTATAATTAAGAAAAAAAATCTGACGGAAATTGGTTTTAAACCAATGAACTATCCTTGATTCAAATACGTTTTATGGAATTGTCTCAATGTTTTAGTTTTAGAGTCTCAATTTTTTAGAGAAATAAATACAAAAATATGTCCTGGCATAAACGAAGGACATTATTTAAAATTTCTCTTTAAATTTCAATGACAAAATAATTATTCAAACTCATCATGCGCTTGACCTATGCTTTGAAAAAAATAAAATTCTAAATCACTTTTCAATTTTTTTTATTTCAAAATTTAGAGCAGTTAGAAAAAACTACAATGCATGTTAGGATGAGGGTTTATATGTTTATGTTTAAAAATTTGCGCCCTTGTCTTCAGATTTTGTTCAAAAATTCAAATTTTAATTATTTTCTAACTTATATGCACAAATATTATTGCAGTTTTTTTTGAATTAAGATTTTCTTGAATATATGAGGTAAGATTGTTCTTTTGAAAAAAGTTCAACCATATCTCAAATGGACATATCTTTGTCTACTATCAACAGTGAGCATAGAAAATCAAATTGGAATTCCAACTTCTTGAATAAAAATTCAAAAAAAAATCGTACATAAACTAAAAAATTGTAAGTAATGCCAACTGCATAACCAATGGCCTCAATCCAGGGGAGAAAAACTCAATAAAAAAGAAAAAAAATGCTTAAAACGTCAAATTTCTCTCAACAATCCACGACCAGAACGTTCAAATTTTACTTTCTTATAAAGTGATTTTCAATTATACTTTTCGAAGCTGAAAAGCAAAATGCAAAACAGGTGCATTTAACAATTATAAAATCAGGCATTATCTTGTTCTGGCCCATTCTTGCGGGTTACGCTTTTAAATAATAAATGCTTGATTAACGGTTGTTCTTAAAAAAGGTCAAAATAACGGAATTAGATTTTTGATAGTTTCAATGGACCGATCAGCATTTTTATACAGTTCAAAATTTTATATTTTCTTCAGAGTTGCCAGACTGGAATTGGATAATCTAGCTGGTGTAATCGATTCCGATGTTTACTTCTGAATTTGCTGCAATCAAATAAGAAAACCTAAATTTAGCTCCTATACAACAGCATAACATGACTCGCTGTACGAAATTTATCATCGGTTTCAATTTTAAATATAACAAATCTTTTCGGATAATACTGGATTTTTACCGAACAGTAAAGAAACGATACAAAAACGATTCGGCGAATTTCAGTTTTCCGTCCCTGGGCCTCGATGTCCTATGCCTGCATGTATACCTTAAGTGTAATCTCGTCAGAGGGGCTGGGGTGATATTTTGAGAGGTAAATCTTTTCCACGAGGGCTCAGAAAAGGCAAGCTAAGTATTTTACAAGACACAAAAAATTTTCAATTTTTAATCAAATTTTGATGATTGAATAAGATTATTAAAGAGCAAAAATCTTGTCTCAAAACTGATGCCAAAACCACGAGAACAAATTGGTTTTTAATTTTGTTACAATTTTTCTAAATTTTGGTAAAACGACTATAATCGAAACAAAAAAAAAATTCTTACTTGTTGATAGTGATTCATTTCCGAACATTCTGATTCGTTTCAAATATTATCGAAATCAAAATATCATTTAAGGTTTAATATTTCAGATTCTGTATCCCGTTTGGAACCTTACGGTTTCGGCTAAAAATCATTATGAGAAAATAGAAATGAAAAGCTGTTTTGGAATTTCTCTTCGAATTGATAGATGTTGATTTCTGATTCGAAGACGAAATTTACTTCCACTACTAAAAGACAACTTTTTTTTTTCATGCTGTTATAAAAAAAACCGAAACCTTCTAAGTGTGAAGATATTTAATCTAAATTATTAATCAATAAACTATTTTGTTTGTACATGAAATTTAAAGTCATTTTCATTCCATAACACGAACAGAATGGTTTTTAAAACGTTCAAATTATACGAAAGAGTTAGTTTATAGATAAAAGGATCGGGCAATCGGCATGTTTTCCCTTCTTGACCAATAGAATTTTTTTTAATAATTACATTAGAATGTATGAGAATCAAAATGTAATTTAAAACTCAAAATTTAAAGTTGATTGACAAATATATTTAAAAGATATGCAGTTATTTATTAAAAAAAAAACTTACCTTTCAAAAGGTGTTTTTATAAAAAGAACTTTTAATCACAGTGGAATTATTTTTTCACATAACATTTTAATGTTTCCCAAAAACAACCTAGCATACTTTTTTTTTGTTCAAACTCGTTTTTACAAAGTTATGATCGTTTTTTTTCTGGGTAAAGGTAAATCGGTACTTTACTGAGAAGTGTCTTGTCAAATTCGACGGCAAATTAGAAATTTTAAGAAAACTAATCGAAGATAAGCATAATGTCAGGTCCTGGAGCTACAAATTTTGTTGGAATATTGCGGATACTGGGTCCAAAATTTCCCCCTGGGCAAACTGTTGTAATGATCTAAAGAATAATATTTGATACTTTCTATTGAAATTATTCCGGGTTTTTCGTTTTTGATATCAATTGATTTTATTTATCTACTTGATGCGTTTCTCATAGGTTTACATCAACTCTTGCAATAGGCTTAGTCGATTTGGGATCTTTTCTGAACTTTTCAAACTATGGGATCTTAAAATCTTTGTTTTGGTTCAAAACAGGCCCTTTGATTTTTTTGCAGAATTTCTTAAAAACATGAACATTAGTTTATTTGAAGTTTTAAATTTGCATGGGAAAATTGAATTGAGTAATGGGTTTCATGCCAACTCATAATTTTTTTTGAAGAAAATTTGTACAGCTTTGAACTTTGAATAAATTTGTCCTTAGCTTCGTGTCTTATAAGGCAAAAAGTGATGAAAATCAATCGATTCAATCGACAGGAAGTATTTTTTGACTTATTTTCAAGTTGTACTTCAATCGGAACAAGCAGTGATGTCAGTTGAATTGATTGACTTAAACATTCTGCAAAAAACTCTTAATGAATTTTTAAAGGCCTCAGGGTTTGAGAAATTCAATAATTACCTCAAACCGACACACAAACACTGACGAAGAATTTTATTGTTATTTGCTTGAAATGGTGATTAAATTAAAAATAATTCGTCCAATTACTTCATCACTTAGTTACATTCAAACAAGAATATTAATCTTTTATGAAATTCAAATAGTTTCAATAATAAAACGTGATATTCTCAGGTGGCATCAATTGCATTCGTGGGGAACAGTTCTTACTGAATACACTAGTTGCCTAGTTGCAATTGAAAAATGTATAATTTTGTATGAACTGTAATGTTTTCAACTACTTTTATGTTTATATATTTCCAAAGCTTAGAAAAATGACTTGAATTGACCTGTTTGCACTTAAATTTAAGATTCTAATATAACAACTAATGAACTTAACGAAATAATTCGATTGAAGCACTCAATATCAAGAATGCAACATAGGTATTACGTTAAATTTAAAAATTTTCGATCTAACTAAGACCGTTTACAAACAAAGATTCAGTTATTTTGCATCAATTTGTTTTTGTTCGGAATGTAACCATTAACTTGTTTCACCTAGTGTATGTTCGAAATATCATATTAAAGTTGTTCAATAGAAATATTTTGATAATTATCATTCATACTCACATAGTTACATAAGTCTTTCCTGTTCACTTACCTGAAATGAAAAAAAAAACGAGAATCGGATTAGTTTCTGAAATAACAAGGATTGTTCAAATTAGTTGGTGTTCACCCAAAACCTTTAATAACTTTCGACATCAATAACCACTTACAGTATACCCAAAATCTGTCTTTTTCGGTGCAAATACTTCCCGAAACCAAAACCGTGATATCAAATGCAGTGCAATATCCGGAGAATAAAACCCCCTCTAAAAGCGAGAGAAAAAAAAACCTTTGGGGGTGTTTCCGGGGGCTGCTGCAAAGTTTCAACTATCAAAGTGGAAATAAATATTCACTCCTCTGATATCCGCTGGCCATGGGAGCTTTGGCCTTGGGGCGTAAATCGTTGATCCCAGCTGGGATGTTTGCCAGCAACTTTTTTTTAGGTTCAGGTTGTTTTTGCTTGCTTTTCTTTAGGTAGTAAGGTGCATTTTATCGTTGAACCGTTAAATGAATGTTTGCAGCCAAACTATCCTTGGGCGAAAGTTTTACCCAAACCAATGAATAATATATAACATAGGAAGGCAACTAATTTTTGCCGTCCATTTGGTGGAGCTGACCCACATATGGTGGAGAATATTGATTAATTGATAAATTAATACCTTGGAAAATAGAGGATAGCTTGAAGATAATTTTAATTTTTCAGTATTAGGTGTTATAAACTTAAAATACATCATATTTTACTGGCAATTGTGACAATAACATGGCTAGAACTAAGCTACAACTCACCGTAGATATGATAGATGGGATCATCGACCCTGCTCGGTGGAAGGACAATTTTCTGGGACATTTTCCGAACAACCAGTTGCTTCCTGGCATTCGCCACCAGAATGGAGGAAGGGCGATCGCCCGTTTCCGCTTGAACTGTCGAAGGGTCCATCGTTGGGTCATCCATTGGAAACAAAAACTCTGCCCTCACACTGGGGGTGCTAGGTGAGGACCCACTGGTGCTGCTATTGCTCGATTCTGTTGGACTTTTTCGGTCCCCTTCGTTATCCATCAATCGGGATGGAGGAAACTTTTTATCCATTTTTCCCTGGATGCTGGTAGTCTATCGGTTGAGTGGGTTTTTTTTCTTCTTTTTTCACTTTTGTTTACTTCTATGAGATCACAGAATTGATTTTTTTTTCGCGCTGCTACCTAAACGGTTGGATTGTTTCATTCAACTAGGAATCAAAACATTTAAAACCCATTATTAAAGTCATAACAATGTTCTTTTTTAAAACCCTGAGCATTTGTTGAAAAACGACTTTTAACCTTATTTTTTTATTGCAGGGTACAGTGAATGCTTCACCAATTCGATCTTCTATTTTTGGAACATTTTTATTCTCTTGATTATCTTTTTATATGGAAGGAGTGCTGAAGTCAAGGTTGCCGAAATCGCAGAAAAATCTTCAATTTCACAGAATTATGAGCAAATTTTCATCACAAAATCTGTGTCACAGAATATAGAATTTTGAAGTTTTCACAGATTTAACAGAATTTTCAAATTTTGAATGTTTAAAATGTTAAAAAGACTCAATTTATCATGAATTTTCAATGAAATCAAATGAAATAGCATCACAGAAAACCATCACCGAATTTTTGGGTAATCACAGAAGGTAAGAATTTTTTTTCTCAAAAAGACAAAAAAAAAATTTCGGCAAACTTGGCTGAAGTACGAAATTGAATTTTTCTTTATCGAAATACTTTAGTCATGAATTGGGTTTTGTTAATTTCTTAAGAAATCCACAAACCGAATTTCTTTCACATCCCTAAAGGCTTACTAAAAATCGTCAAGGGGGGTTCTTGATTACGAACACGTTTAAGAGTCAAAAAACCTGCGAATAGTTTTATTGTAAAAACCTTGCATTGGCATACTCAATATACATTGTAAATCCAAATCTAACTGTTAGAAAAGTCTCAGAAAAGGCCGATTGATAAAATGTTCGAAAATCAGCTAAATCTGAAAGTCGTCATAAACTCTGTGTGTTATCTAGCTCTAAAATCTAAAATCTAAAACATTTAAAATCTATCAAATTTGGTCATTAGAGTACCCATTGTCCGTCCATTTAAACGTTCCCGGAAATCGGGAAATTTGACGATCCTTTCCCCGGGAATTTTCGGAATCTCTGGAAAACTTAAAAGCTGATTTTACACACTAATGAATACGAAGCCTTTCTATCTAATACTTTTACGTTTTCAAGAAGTAGTAAATCAAAATATATCAAACCAGCTTTAGCAAACCGACAAAATTGACTGCAACTTGCTGCAAAATATTGGAAAATTGAGAGAGAAAAAATTACTATCTATAGTTGTTGGTTGACTTGACTTCAGTTTATTCATAATTCCCGTAAATGTTCAAATGATTACCGTAATCCGGGGTAATATTGATCATTTTTTTCAATATATTTTGATTATTTTTTCTTTTAAGCGGAATGTGGCATGTTTTATATTTTTAAAACCAGTACTGGACTCCTATGAACGTAAAACATGGATGCAGAAATTTATTAGACCTCTTTAAATTTGATTAAAAAATCGTTTTCATCTCTGTTCAGAATTTGATGCTATGGGGTGACATTGATCTCTATTTTGACGATTTTAACGAGTTTTCTAGTTCATAAAGGATACAAAACATCTTCAAAATATTTACAAATGCTAATTTATCAATTTAATCTTGATTTTTAACGTTTTATTTTAAAAATATTTATAATCGAAACAAGAACAATGAATCTGCCTACATTTAGGGGCAAAAATAATTATAATTGCTAAATAGTTTGAGCTTCAAAATACACATGAAATATTACCTTCATACATTCCCCTAGGCCCTCCCTCTATTTTTATTTTCATTTTTTCTTTAAAGTTAACGATTTGATAAGTTTCCTATCCATTTGTCCAATACGGGCTTACTCTTGTAAAATGTCCTTATTTTTTAAATATCAAAAATTTATCATTAAATGACTATAAAAATAGCACTATAACTGTTCGTATACAAATAAAAAAAGTTGTACAAAAGTTATCCTTACTGAATCTTGCTGAACCCATTTTTCCAATCTAGGTCTTGTAAATCAAAAGAAATTTCTGTATTTATTGGTTTCGGGAATACCCGTGATTTTTCAAACGTTTTTC
Organism: Uranotaenia lowii; assembly: GCF_029784155.1. NCBI lineage: Eukaryota > Metazoa > Arthropoda > Insecta > Diptera > Culicidae > Uranotaenia > Uranotaenia lowii. The sequence goes on along the minus strand of NC_073692.1, from coordinate 166,552,317 downwards.
AGGATTCGAGAATCCCCGAAAATATTTCATCTCCGGAAAATCCCAGTTGGAAAATTCCGGGATTGGATACTATAGCAGGGTTAGATGCAACATTTGAATAACACAACACTCAATAAATTTTTATTTCAATATGCCGTAAATAAGTTATCATTGAATGATAATAAATTGTTGATGACATAACTTTTAACATCGTGAAAGAGTTTTTAAAAGTTTTTAATTCTCATAAAAAATTTAGAAAATCGATCAATAGATGTACACATTTTTAAAACATTTTGATGCCGTAAAAAACTTTGCCTTGTATGACAGATCGACTCAATGATATCACCTACAAACTTTATATTGCTTTCATTATCCTATAAAAACTATTTTAGGGATAAATATTTTTCGTACAATCGCCAAATTTTGTTTAAATAAATATTTTTATAATTCAGTTACCAGTCTGGGGTAAAATGCAACTAAATACAAATAACAAGTAAACCTCATAAATCTTGTTTCCATATGCTGGAATACAGTTGTTATGCAAGACGCGATGTTTAACAATAAAATTTCATCCATCCTGAGATTTATTCTGAAGATTCCAGTCAATAGAATATTTTGTTGTATTTTTTACCCTCAAATGTATGTATGCCGCAAATTTACGCGTTTTCTTTAAAAACATTTTTGGCAGTAAAAATGTAAAATTGAATTCGAATAAAACCAAAAAATACTGCAATTAGTGCTTTATGCATTATGACATCACAAATAAATAAAAAACGATAAATTTTCAAATATTTTCATTAAATTTTTTATCAATTCCATAGTATGTTGCAACTCACCCCTTTTTCTTAGTAGGGTGAAAATCGCATGTTTTCGAAAATTTAAAAATAGCTGGTGAAACCAATAATTTTTCTGACTACGTCAATTTATTATCGCTACAACCTTGAAACTTTTGATGTACAAAAGGTATGATTATCTGTGGAAATTAAGTTTTTAGAAGCCATTGAAGTTGAAAAGTGTTGCATGTTGCCCAAGTTGATAGCAATGCTACCATGGGAGGTTATTTGAATACGAGAAATATTTTTTCAATGATTCAGCAAGATCCCTCCTTATTTGCTTTAGGGAGATAACAAGGGAGAAGAAGGACTTTTACACAAATATTTTTGCATAGCTTAAGATTTAATTTTGCAAACGGAAGCAAATTTGGCATGAGGGATTTTTGAGGGTACTAAATCTTTTCGATAATTATTCAAGACATTTCCTCTATTCCAGTTATCAGATAAAAAAGGGGAGGGAGAACTAACGAGAACTAACTCAGCAAATGGAACTTATTTTGTTTGTTCTTGACCCTTCTTGAAAATGTTAAGGGTTGCAAAGGATATGGGGCTCCCATACAAGTAAATTTAATTAGGTTAATTTAGCAAGTTAAAATAACTTGAAGAGGGTTGCTGCATACTTAAAATGATTTTGAAATAATTTCAGACCTCTCTCTTCTACCTAATGAAAAAAAAAGTTCTTATGGTAGTTCCAAGAGCCCTCTCCACATTTAAAGAGGAAAATGTGGGTTTTTTTTTAAATAAACTTTCAATATTCAGCTACAACACTTAAGTTTTTCGATACACAAATTCCATGAAAAAAAAACAATTTTATACACTTGACAGTGGATTGTAGCCTTTCTTACAGAGTATCTTTGGATACATTTGACACAATGATAGATTCGGTTTTACTGAATAATATTTTTAATGATTAAACAAAACTAAAAAATCAAATGAAATAAAAAAGTTACCCTGTACGTTTTTAGGAGAAAAGAGAACTGATATTTAAAGAGTTCACATAAAAAGTTTAATTTTGTCATTGATGTTCATGTTGAAGTGATGTCGTAGTAGCGCTACTCTTGCGCTGCTAGTCGCAAGTTCGAGTCCCGCTAATTTTTTTTTGTATTTTTTACAATTTGAGAAATTAAACTAATTACAATATTGATGGCTGAACGTAGCGCGTAGCCTAGGATGACACCTTCTAAAAAACCCATTATTGCTTTGAGAAAATAAGAGGATAAGAATAAAAGGATAGTTATATGAATTACAACTCATTTAAATTTCCATTTAAATTGATTTTAATCTTTAAATCTGAATCTGAAATCTTTATCTAGTTCCCAATTTCAAATTTTGAATGAGAAACCTGAATACAAATGTTGGACATTTTATGTTTGAATAATGAATTCTTAATCTTCAGCAGAGTCTGAATCTGGGATTGGGTTTAAGAGGATTAATATGGCTTCCCATGCTGTAATCTGATTCTGATTCTGAAATCTGAATTTTTATTCTTAACATTGCTTCTCAATTTACATTCCGAACAGAAATTCTAACAATCTAACAGTTTAGCTTAACTGAAACTGAATCTCATATCTAATCTGAATTAATAATCTGATGACACATTCGGAATTCCAAATCTTCATTCTTATTTGAATTCTGAAGGTGAATACTGAAATAAAATATGGACTCCTAATTGAATTCTGAATGAGAATTGGAAATATGAATTTTGAATTTTTTTTTCCACAAATTTAAAAAAATCTTAATTGAACTCAAAGTGAACTCGAAATCTTCCATCATTTTAGTAATTTACTTAAATCGATTAATTTGTTTCGAATCCTCAGTCCAAATCGAAGGTCAGCTGAAGAAGTCATTTCATTAAAAAAGATCTGAAATAAAATCTGACTCTGAAATTTAAGCCTCAATTTCGTAACTTAAAACAAAAATGTACGAAAATATATGAATGTTTATTCCTTACCGCCCCTTAGTTGAGCTTTGCTTTGTGGACTTAATTTATAAATCTGAACTTTGAAAAGAGTAGTGAGTTCTGAATTTGACCTGACACTGAATTCCGAATCAGTATCTCAAAATGTATTCTTATTATTGAATTCAAAATCTGAATTTCAAATCTGAGTTCTATATTATATTATGATATATTGTTCTGAACTTTCTCAAACCCTATTTTTTTAAGATTCACAGAAGTCGCTAAGGAAAAACGTTGCATTTGCAAAATTGCATAACCTTAGAGGCTGAAGAACTTTACTTTCAGTTCTTTTCTGCTGCACCCATTCTGAATTTAAATTCCTATCTGAATCTAAAATTATTTTTCATTATCATTACTTAGACACGAATGCCATAATGCTGGTAAAGTGTCAAAAATAAAACCTGAAAAAAGAATTATTATTTCTTAAATCTGAATCTAGATTTTAAATCTGAGTTTTCTTCATGAATACAACTTTTGTTCTACAAAAAAACAATACTTTATCGCTAACAATTTATTAAAAACTTGCATAACGACAGGGGCTTATGAATTTGTTTTTTTTCGGTTGTAGTATTTACATACTTGATTTTACAATTTTCGACTAAAAATTCGGGCTAAATCCGATCAAATTTGGTCAAATCCAAGAGTTTCCTAACAAAAATATTTAAAATATAATATGGCTTAGCTTAGCTTGATCGACTACTCACATCCACCTTGAATCATTGAATCCGAAATGTTTTGTACATTTTTTCCAGAAGGCAATTAAAATTCGATGCTATTAGATTTTTTTGATCAATTTAATTTTGATGAAGGTTAACACATTTCAAATTCCATGATCGCAGGCGTGGCTCAGTAGAACTAGTTCCACATCGCCAATGGTTGCTACTCCGTGATTGACCGAGGCCATCAATTTTGCCCAGAGGTCAAAAGAATGGTGTTTGGGATTGACAGCACATTCACAATGAACAAAACTGATGCTCTCTCTTTGAACATCAATAACGGCGCCGGCCACGTCCTAGTAGTCAATGGATAGAGGGAAAATAGAGAGAAAGGATTGAAAGATTATAACTCGTGCTTTAGGACCGAGGTCACCTCTGCATCCTAGCAAAAAATTGTTGTTGGAAGTATGGGTGAAAGGATATGATCAGGAGGCACTTTTGACTAGTGTTATCATCTAAGACTAATAATTTTTTCCATAATATCGTGTTGATACTTTCTTAAACTATAAAATCACAGTTAAGCCTAGATTTTTTTGCTCTTAATCATTGATTATTTTATCTAATCCTGCTATGAAACTTTGAGTGCAAATCTTACCTAAGAAAACCATAATATGTAACCTACTTTTAGTAGAAATCAAAAGGTTCAAGATTTTCTTTATCATTTTTATCAGTCTCAAAACTGTGTTAAGTTATTTTAATAAATTAGGAACAGATAAATACAAGAATTAAAAAAAAGGTGTTTAGGAAAAGAAATTTATAAAACGAAATATTAAGTTCATCATTAATTTATAATCACTACAATGAATAATTTTTACTAGATCCTAAAGTATATAAGGAAGATATCAAAATAAATAAAAAAAATTTACTACAAGTAATAATCGTTAGTAGATAAACGAACAACTATTAATTGAATTTTAAACTTGTGTGAAGTTAGGCATGATAATAGAGATTTTGTTTTATTTTACTTTTATTTATATAAATTTTTCTATTTACGATGTCATAACGTTGTTTAATTTAATAAAAACACGATGAATATTGATAAGGTTGGTTGAAAACTTTGATTAAATTCAAGAGGTTTGCATATCTTCGTTTTTTGAGTTCAGAAAATACTGAATAATGTATGTGTCTATAAACATAACTATTCGAAAACGCTGGTAATGCATAACTCTATAATGTAGCTACTTTTTGTATAAACTAAATTTATCAAAGCTGCAATTCATAAAAACAATTGTTTATGTTTTCTTGATGCTTTCTGGACAGTCTGCAGGTGAATTATTGAAGAACAGTAAGCAAGCTTATTGCTATCAAATTTTTGAAAGTTCCATTGCAAAAATATATAAAAAATAATATATTCTTAAAAACTTATCAATATATTTTAAAACGTGTTTGAGGCTTTCAAAAAACCTTCCATGATCAATTTTTATAAAACTTGCTCAAAAAATGTTGCTTTAGACGCTTATATTATGAATTTTTTTTTCCTAGTATTTCCAATGAAATCCAGGCAACCGGGCTGGATTGGACTTTAGACGCTACCTAGTGTTGTATAAAATATCCGGGCAAACTCGGATTATTCCAGGCAATCTGGCAAGTTTACTCTATACTGATGTTAATGATAATAATATACTGAGAAGCTTCCCAATCACACATGTGCGAAATTCGAATTGAATCGATACAGTTTGCTGGCCGATTCGAGAGCAAAAGTAAGACATTTGGAAACTGGGTCACCCCAGGTAGGTAAATCATTCACCCGATCCAAAAAAAAACCATCCATTGAATAGACTGAAAGGGGGCTCAGCCGATCCGCCGAATGTAATTTAAACGCAATTTTCTCCTATTTTGGATCAGCTGATTATATGTATTCGTTTTTTTTTGCGATTCCACCACATTCTCCATCCGGCGACAAAACGACAGTTAGCTGAAAGGTACCTTACCTTCAAAACTGATTCTATTAGCCCAAGCGAGCTAACAGGCCATAAAAAAGGTACAATCTCTCAAATCTAAAACAGTGCAGCGCGGCGTCGGAATTTATGCTGGACTAACTGCAAAAATGTGCTGTGCGTATATCCGAACAACTCCATTAAATCGGGCGGGAGTTATTTGAGCAACAAACCGCCTTTTGGGGCTGAATGAATCGATCTCGGTTGTCTGGCCCGGGGGCTTCTCGAGATGCCCGTCTCTCTCAGTGTTTCTAGCTTTGATGCACCCGGTTCAGTCAAGTGACTGCTTGTTTTGATCCCTTGAGAATTAATTAAACGAGACACTTGAAGATCTCCGGGGATTTGTTTTTTTTTTCCTTTAACAAATGGGCTATTCAAGTAAAGGTGGCAAATTATTTCTGTTGCGTGGCACTTGGAGCCTAATGTAAATGAACGGCGCCTTTTAAAGATAAAATAATTGACATTTCTTAGGAAATCTTGACGAAGAAGTTGTTTGAAAACCCTGGCTTTTCAAATTCAAAAAAATAATTAAGTAGAATCAAGTAAAATTAGGAATATTTGATATTGCAAAAAAATAGCACCTACAACGTTGAAGAAAATCTAATAAAAATATTGTAACTCAATTGTAATGAAATTATAGAAAATCGAATAGTGCCTTATAATAATATTTGATCGATGATTATGGTGAATTTTTGATTTGCATGGCGACCGTCAAAAATTAAAAGTCAAGTAGTCATGTTCTTGTAAAATTTTGAATAACATTAGCATAGCATTAGCATAGCATTAGCATAGCATTAGCATAGCATTAGCATAGCATTAGCATAGCATTAGCATAGCATTAGCATAGCATTAGCATAGCATTAGCATAGCATTAGCATAGCATTAGCATAGCATTAGCATAGCATTAGCATAGCATTAGCATAGCATTAGCATAGCATTAGCATAGCATTAGCATAGCATTAGCATAGCATTAGCATAGCATTAGCATAGCATTAGCATAGCATTAGCATAGCATTAGCATAGCATTAGCATAGCATTAGCATAGCATTAGCATAGCATTAGCATAGCATTAGCATAGCATTAGCATAGCATTAGCATAGCATTAGCATAGCATTAGCATAGCATTAGCATAGCATTAGCATAGCATTAGCATAGCATTAGCATAGCATTAGCATAGCATTAGCATAGCATTAGCATAGCATTAGCATAGCATTAGCATGGCATTAACATAGCATTAGCATAGCATGAGCACACAGAAAATTAAGGATTCTTTTTTTCTTATTTTTTTTTAAATCAACATTTTAAGGCAGACTCTTATTTTTTTTTGTGCAATACACCCCACTTATCGATTTTTGGTGCCAATTTTACCCATCCTATCCCGGTCAGGTTTCGCCAAAAGCAATTATCGTTAAAATATGATTCACTTTCAGTCGTAGCAGTTGAAAATTAACTCCCTTGTTGCCTTCTCCGATTGGATGAAGTTTATCAATGGAAAAATATGTACTATCCAGTTGACCATTCAGTTCGTTTCTTTCGCGTGTAAACTCTCTCGAGTGACACCGGTAAAAATGTCAAAACTATTAAACTTGTGCGTTTTATGGTATTCGGTACGTGTGTAGCGTCCAGTTGCATCGGGACGTTATTTATTTTGACAGCTTTTTTCAGTGCGGGGCGTGTTGAACTTTTCGAAATAAGGAAAAACGATTCAGTTAGATAATTTCAAATTTAATAGAAACTAATCAATATTTAATTAAGCAAAAATACAGGTTTTGACTTTTGACAAATTTTATATTTCATTTTGTCAGGCCCCAACTGACAAACAAGAGTGTTATCGTATCTCGTCCATTGGATGACTCTGGCTCATGGAAGCTAGTAAAACAAAAAATTCCTACAAGGACGAATCACTACCCAGAATGCAAGCCGTCGTCATCGTCGTAATCCGGTCCATTCGAGGGAAACCTTTCGCTCCTCGTGGATAGGAAATTGTGGCTTAACGGCCAATTAAAATATTGATTGAAATTTATGTTTTCACGCCTGCAGCTCCCCTGGTCGTCGATGATGGTGATGGGCTGCCCCGGAGGGAGCCTGATTGTTGGCGGAGTGTTAAATTGAATACTAAAATCACCACGCTGTTCCAGCAGCGCAGCTGAATGAATTATGTCACTAGTTATGATGGCTATAATTACAAACCTTAAGCCGGTGAAATCACACAAATATGGTTCTTAATTAAGTATTTTGAAAGAAGAAGTTAAATGATTTTATTGGATCCACTTGACTTATTATTAAATATTATAAAAAGTAACTTTGAAATCAAAGTTTATTCAATGCGTGATCATTCAATGGTTGTACTCCATTTACCCGAAAACCATTGCCCAGAATGAAAAATCCCCAGAATTCCAATCGCCAGAAAGAACCATTCCCCAGAATTTTTTTCCCCAGACGAACCATTCCCCAGAAAAATTTTCGCCAGAATGTATCATTTACCTGTAATTTTTTCACCAGAATGAACCATGTACCAGAAATTTTTTCGCCAGAAGAACCATTTCCCAGAAAATTGAAAACATTTACCCCTACTAGAAATTATTAAAAAAAAAGGAATGGTTACAAAAAAATGGGGTTTCGTAACTTAATTATTTTGCGGCAAAGCCGTAACCAACGAGGATGAAGGGGCTGAGGCGGCACAAGCTCAAAATCCGAGGTGGCCGCCGACCCGCCGTCGGAATCGGCGGCCCCATTACATTGGTCTAGGTCTGCCGGGGCTTCCTAGGTCTGCGTGAAAGCTAGGGGTGATCCCTTAGCCCCGTCCGCCACGCGACAGCGTGAAGGACAAAATGTCTTTCAAGTTCGAACGCGCAGCGTGAGGTGTCGGATACCAAAACGGTTTTTTAAAGGCCCATGGTAAGCATTAAGTCAATTAAAGTTCCATAAACTATAAACAAAGCACAATATTGGTTCTTAAATAAATTTAGTTGGAAAATTTCAAAGTTGTAGTTTCATTAAAAAAAATCATTTTGAAAAAATGAATTTCGAATCATATGAAATTTACAAGAATTCATTAGAAAAAAAAAAACAAATAAAAATACAAGAGGAAAAAAATCTGGGATTTATGCCATTCTGGGAAATGTTCCATTCTGGGGAAAAAAATTCTGGGAAATGGTCCATTCTGGGAAAAAAATTTCTGGTGAATGGTGCATTCTGGGGATTTTCTTTCTGGGAAATGGTTCATTCTGGGGTTTGATTTCGGGTATTTGTCATTCTGGGAAAAAATCATTCTGGGCAATGGTTTTCGGGTAAATGGGATACAATCTCATTCAATGATTCGATTTTGGCAAAAGAAATAAAACATATTTTAACATATTAACTTCTAAGATTTGCAAGTTGTTTTGAATTATTACACCAAGATTTTTTAGGCTATCTACGTATTCGATGTTGTCATTGCCAATTTGAAGTGGTGGTAAACTTGAAATATTGTGCGAAGCCGAGAAAAGCATTGCTTTGGTTTTATCGCTGTTAATGGGCAATCGATTCCTTTGAGACCAGCTGTGTACGTTTTGTAAGTCGGTATTCAATGTATTAATAAAACAGTCTGGTGAAGTATTAAAAGCATGCGAATAAATTTGGACGTCATCGGCAAACATGTGAATGTTAGAGTTTCTGCAAGACATTGGCAAATCGTTTATAAATAGAGAAAAGAGTATTGGTCCTAAAATTGATCCTTGAACCCCAGATATTACTGGAGCAGAGCTGGATCGAGAATCATTGCATGATACGAATTGAATTCGATTTTTCAAGTAGGAGTCCAATAAAGAAACCGCACTTCGTGAAAACATAAATTGGTACGAGAGTTTTTTTAGAAGTTTAACATGTGAGACTCTATCAAATGCTTTTGAGAAATCTATCGTCAGCAAGACGGACAGATGCTTCTTGTCCACTTTGCTATGAATATCGTCGAGCACTTTAGCTAACGCTGTAGTGGTACTATGCTTAGATCTGAATCCCGACTGAAACTCGCTAAGTAGATTAGAGGAATTTAGAAAGGATTGAATTTGTAATTTCAGCACACGCTCGAAAACTTTAGAGAGAACGCAAAGGATACTAATAGGACGAAGGTTCGAAAGGTCTTTACTACTAGATTTTTTCTTTATAGGTAGGATTTTAGTTACCTTCCATACTAATGGGAATTTATTTGATCTGATAATGATGTTAAAAAGCTTACAAAGAGGAATCAACAAAGATGGTAAGAGAACTTTAAGGATGCTTACAGCTAATGTTTGCTTTCGAGGTGACCGACAAATCCCAATTGCTTACGTGGTTCTTTAAAAACAGTCCAAACAACATCAAAATCATTGAACTCACATTTTCCAACTTTGATATGGAATACCGGAAAAAATCCACTGATCCAAAATAACTCAATTACTTGTGAACGAAGTCATGATTTTCGATTGTGGATTGGATCATGCTTATAAGAGGGACTTTTTTCTATGGATGAAAGAGCCCAGGCTGGAGGGAGAACAATCTCATGGTATGGGAAGGGGTTATAGTGTTTGGTAAATATAATTTTTTTCTATGGATGTTTTTGCACAAACAATACATGAATGGAAAAAAAATATATTAAATTTTGTTGATACTATTTATGTGATTCTTCATTTGAAAGCTCTTCTACAAAAATTTTTCTACTTTTTGAAAAGTAAATTTAGAATGTGCGTCTTGATCTCTTCAAAATGGTAAGCTTAGTTTGTAAAATAAAGCCGTTATTTATTAAAACTTATTCTATGCTGCAATCAAATAAGATAAATCTACCAACCTCTTGAGCAAATTGAAAAAATTATCCATCGATGAAAATAAGTAAATAAAAGTGTAAGGTAATAGAGTGTAATAGATAAAAGTTTTGCGATTCAAATCTCATTTTGCAAACTCAATCAAAATTCAAGATTTTAGTTTGAAATATGACTTTAAAAAACTAAAATATTGCGGCTAAGTTCTATATCACCAGAACTGTACTTTCTCGGAGCGATATCCCAGGAATGGTTAGAATCATATATATTTATTATATACATCATATATATCATACATATAAATATCATATATCTATATGAATAGAGTTAACATTGTCACATAGCAAAAAAAGAAAAAGTAGCCGGTTACGGTCATATAGACCCGGATAATTGTCTTGTTAATAAAATCAAAACCTCTGAACCGATTTTCATAAACACTATCATTTTTAAATCGTCAAAATGTCTTCTATAAGATGCCATTTCGAAATTTGAGTTTTAATTTTGATGGTCTTCCAAAAATGGCCTTTAAACAAAAAACTCCTTAAAAATGGGTATTTCGCATCCAAGATAACTCGTTTTGTAGAAGTCGTATTGAAAAAATCTTTTTCGATAAAAATGAAGAAAGATTGAGATGTTACATTGAAATCATAAAAATGCTTGGTTTAACAGAAAACAGCTGGTTATTTGAAAAATTCAGTAAAAAAAAATTTCAATGAATTTATTTCCGTATATAAATAAGGATCAAAGAATTTCGATGAAAAAAATTGTCGTCTGTTCAATTACATTCAATTCCAAGAAATAAAGATTTGATTTATTAATAATAAAGAGACGGATATGGTGACCACTTCTAGTATCAAATCATAGAATTCAACATATTGAGGACCAATATGAAATAGATCGTATTTTGCTTTACGTTTTTTGTTATCCTGAGCATAATTACTTTGTAATGCTCAATCAAAGAAAACGAGAAATTATCTTTAATTCAACCACGGAATGATAGAAGTTTGGATACCAGTATTATTTTGAAATGATTAATTTAACATTTAAATAATATTATAAGAAATTAAATACTTTTTTCCCTTTTTATAGGAATTTAACCCATTTAGGTCATTCTTCCTAGGGGAAATCAAATGCGACACTTCAATTCTCTCAAGAATTTAAAATCTTCACACTTTATTCATTTTTGGTGAAATACGACTCTACAAATTTCGGAAACATCTCATTCCCCCTTATTCTGCGCCGCGTGTGAGGTGACGATAGTCGAGTCGAGTCGGAGTCACGTGGGTCTTGTCACCTTATTCCCGAAGCCTATGTGACAGAGGTTCATGCCCAGATGACTACTAGATTAGGATAAGAACTCAAAAAGTTCATTCTTAAATACATTTCTCACCTAAAGCGACTACTGGAATCGGGTGACTAGGGTGATTCGACTATCGTCACCTCACGCGCGGCGCAGAATAAGGGGGATTGTATGTTTTTTGCCGTTTTAAATGTGATAAAGTTATCACTAAAAAAATTAAAAATTAGATGGTTTTCAGGCTTTGACAGATTGAATATTTTATCGGCACAGCTTTATAGATATATGCTAACTATCCCGTTAAATAACAATGGTTTTCAAGAATAAAATCAATGAACTTCAATATTTTCTTATGCACTGCATTCGTGACATATGGCATCAGAAACAAAAAACCTTTTTTTATATTTTAAATTAATTTTTAAAACGGCCAAAGTTTAGCTGACATACTAAAATTCCATTATTTCCATTTGGATGGGCACAACCTTTGTTCAATTACGCCTTAATTCTTTGGCCATTTTGTCTATAGGTTAATTTTCAGACACCAACAAAATCACTATCAATTCTTTTAATCATTCAATAGATGATTCCAAAATGGTATATTTTATGAAAATCGGCTGAGATGTTTTGCAGGTACACTTAAATAGTAATCCGGGTTAATATGACCCTAACCGGCTAATTATGCTTTTTTTACAGTAAAGGAAGGTTATAATGGTATTTCCGAAATTTTTTTTAACCGTGGAGAATACATACATATATATTTCTATTTCAGCAATTATTTTTTGTTTGAAATGAATTTTTTTTTTCTTCTTTAACATATCTTGCAAAAGGAATTTAAAATCAACTTAATCTTTGCGGTTTTTAGCTTAATTGTGTATACCAACTGATATTGGTTAAAGAATTTAAAGTTTCGAAACTGAATCAAGTCTGCAATATCGTGCGATATGAATTCCTCAATGTTTTTCTTATATTCTAAAAACTTATTTAAGAGCTGAATCTGAATGTGAATTTTGAACATCAATTCTGAATCGGAATACTAACGTGAATTCAATATTTGAATTTAGAATAAGAATCTGAATTTCTATATAAAAGGACTATTTCAGAATCTAAGTTCAAGATTAGAATTTAAATATAATGTTTTGGCTTACAATTTAATTTCGTTACTCAACTTAAAAAAAAGACACCGATAGCATACATTCCACTTATGGAAATAATTTTAGATCACTTTACAACATAAGAAAAAATACATCACTACAGGAAAACACAAATACTGAAACTCAAATTCAATAACAAGTTATAGACATCTAGTAATACTGGTGAACATAAATCGTAAACATAATCGCAAAACTTTGTACACAGTAAGTTAATACACATCATGTTTTCCAACAATACCTTAATTTATTTGAAATATATTGTACAAGATATACAAGACAGCTTTATCTGATCAGCCGAATCAATCCATAACAAACAGACGTCAGTCAATTTTATAATTAGTGAACTGATATATAAAACTGTGTTGAAATGTAACAAAATTACTGTTCCTGATGAAAATCCTTTAAGGATCGAAACGTTGAATCTTAAATAAATAGTTGTCTTTGCTATATAAGTGGACTGAGAGCCGTGAAAAAATTTACTCCCAAAAAAAGAAAATTTGTATCTGAATATTGACAAATCATATTAGCTTCAAAAATTATGAATGAATTTTTTAAGATAATCCTAAACTCAGAATTTAAAAACAGCTCTTCTTTTTTTATTTCTAATGTTGATTTCAACTTTAAATGAAAATTTTTTAACTGGATACAGAATCTGAAATTCAAAATCATTCAATAAAAAAAAAGTTGAAAAAATCTCAAATACAAAAAGTGATACAATTCCCAAATTCTACAGCTTGGCTTTCGCTTGTTAGATTGTTTGACTTTTCGAAGAATTGCATTGAATTATTCATAAAAAACTATTTTTTTTTATTTCCTCCTTCGGGATTATCAGAAAAATCGAGGGAGGGGGGGGGGGGGGAGGGGGATGTCAAACAATAATTGAATATTTGTTCCGATATTTAATTTCATTATTTGTTTGTAAAACTCATTTGAGAAATCTTGTTTAATCTTACAATAATAGGGGAAGGATTTATGTTGATTTTTGCTAGTTAAAGATGTAAAAGGTTTTTTTTTAAATTTATGCAAAAATATTTTTTTTTGTTTTAATTACAATTATTCTCTATCCAATCCTAAATTCGTCATAGCCTTTCGAAATTTTCAAGCGCAAGTATGATTCATTACTACTACATCTTTCCAATTATTCGAAAGACTTATGTCTGAAGTTTCTCATACCCACAACCAAGTTTGAAAAACTACAGTAATAATAAAGATCCAGCAGTCGACCGATGGCACTCGACATGCACGCATACTGGAGCCTATTTCGTCACGTTCGTCGTGGTGTAATTGGCTAACGCGCCGTTGGACTGAAGCGTAAATTGCGGGTTCAAGTTCTGCCGGTGAGCCGGTGAGGATTTCATGTTTCTCTAATACTGACCATCACCTTTAAAAATGTGATCATTTTCAGGTACCAAGACGAATTCAATTCAAAAACGTTAGATTTCAATAAATACATAGAAATTAACAGAAAGTTCGTTACACTTGGCCTCTCTGGAAACTTTGCTTACGTCCTTACAAAAATAGCAATGCAAATTTGCCTCATCAATATGTAGGATCTTCGGCAACCATTTGTTATCATTAATTTTTTGCACCTTGTTAAAAAATCTTGAACATAATGAAGAAATTTTTACCATCGTCTCTCCATGTTGGATACAAGCTGTGTATAATTTACTTTTTTTATGATAGAGTTTGATAAATGATCTAACAGACCATATATTTTGATGAAATTAGCCTTTTTTTTTATTTCTAAATTCTAACAAGATAAACTTGGCACAAAATAAAAACAACATCAAGTTTTTGATTGAAACCGGTATCAAAAATACTTTATCGCTGAATTGTTTAGAAAAATATTATTAGTTACATTGATGTTCATCTGTGCAATTTTTTTCAGAATTTTATTTCTAACCAATTCTTAGAAATATGATTTTCAGTGCTTTAAACCTTTTTTTAATTTTCATACACTACATTCCACAATATTATTTTTCAATTTAGTTTTACTTTCATGAGTTCAACTAAAATAATTCATATGTCATCTAGCATAAAGTAAAAGGTCAAACGTATTGGGTAAAATATGGCTACAACCTAAATAAAACAATATTATTTCTCTTAACTGTTGATTTGCGAAAATTCTATGCAAACTTAAGCGGTAATTTTTATCTAAAATGATTAGAATCAAACTCATTTTATTCGAAAATGAATTGTCCTGATACAAATTTTGTTGGAAAATGTTAACAAAGCATGGTCATATGAGTGCCCCAAATGATCCGGCAATTAAAAAAATTATGGGCTGCAGATTTTAATTAATCTTTAGCCTACTAAAACACCACATGCCAAATTTGAGCCAGATCGGATCACGGAAAGGGGTTTTGAGAATGGGGTTTAAAGAAATTTTGTTCGAGAGGAACATGATAATCCAGTTTTTCATCAACAACTTTGGTCCGCTTCTGCAGATTTCTTTTTAATACGGTTTTTATAAAAGCCAGAATTATGAAAAACGTTTCATCTCAAAACTGCATTTTGATTCAAGTTAAGATAAAAAGGTTATTTGACTTTAAAAATGGGCTAACTTTATTAAGGGTAATATTTATTACTATTAATGTAGAACTGCGTTGAATATTTTGAATCAGCATTAACAGTGATCAATATTACCCTTAAACAACTTAGCACGTGTTTGAAGTCTTATAACTTTTTTTTTTTTATTTTAAATCGAATCGAAATGCAGTCTTCGGATTAAATATTTGTCACTGATTTCTCTGATTTTTACTAAAATTTATTCATTTTCCCGCACAGTTTGAGACAATTTAAAAAATAACTCCATCATTGGCTTCACATTTTGCGCGATCAATGACGTATCTTCTCTATTTATATCAATCTTCCGTTTGAAATAGGAAATTAAAACCATATCGATTGAACATTTCATTAAGAAAAAAGACAGAATTCAGATTTCTGTGAAAGTCGCCAGTTATGAAAAATTATAACAAAAGTAGCTTCCAAATTTTAAAACACCTTTTATGTATCTAATTATTTTGTTTATTGAAAAGTTGACGGAACAGAAAAGTTTTAAACAGATCAACGTTTCTTAAATATTTTGCACTGATGATGTTTATTGATATTGATGCACATTTCTGTGTGGATTTTTTGTCGGTAATTTTTTTTTTCAACAAGAGTAAAGATTTGGATGTGGCAACGCTGGCAGTGGGGAAGAAATTGTTGTTATTTTTTGTACTAAGTGTGGTGGTGAAATTATCTTTTTCCCACTCAGATGCGAGAGCTCTCACACATGCCGTCCAAGTCGCGTACAGCTCGTGTAAACTCGGATAAGGAGTAGATATATGTTTTATCGAGGCACAGTCCGACAACCTGATAAGCCATTGAATTTCCCTGATTTTTTGAAAATATGGCTGATTTTGCCTGATTTTTGTGAGTGTGATGAAAAATGGATAGTTAGGAACTGGATAAGTTTAAACATAATAACTGCACAACCAAACTCTTTTACAATTATATGAAGCGTTCGGCAGGAAACTCCACACTTCATTCTTTCCTTGTTCCAGTATCTTTTTTGTTTTTCATCACATGATTGGCCTGGCCGTAGTGGTATCTGCAATGCATGTTCTGTCTATCGGATCTTTGTAGAGAAGATTTTTTTTCAATTTTCCAGGATGCATACAAGCTTTGATCATGTTGGTGTTAAAAAAAGCAGAAAAAGCTCAGATTTCCCCAGCCCGGATGCATGCGGGTGAAATTCTGACAAGCTTAGTCTAACTTCATTCTACATTCAGCATAAATGCAAAAAAGAAAGATATCGATTAAAACTTGCAGAGACCTCTAAAGACTATGTGTATGTCTGAAATCGATCAACAATGATTTCCAGCGGATAGAGTCAGTTCATCAAATCTAGCACAAGAGCAGGGTGGTATCAGGCTTGCTGTAGCAAGCAATATCAGGTGGAAGTACTTAAGCAGCTGGAGAGTGCTCTAAACAAGTCGGACAACCTTGAAGATATTAAAATTCTAACTGAAACCGATGGGTGCCTCTAAGCTATCGTCAGCTCAAAAATAGCGTGGGAGGAGTTGGTGCGACATTGCGATCTTTACCGCCCCCCCCCCCCCCTTTCCCTACTTCATCTCAACCAATTGCTTCGTTAACCTAAGAGACCCAATTCCCTTGGTCTCAGTCTACCATGCCCAGTTAGTTTGAACGGTTTGCTGTGAAATATTGAATCATAAATTAAACAACAAAATATCAAAAGCCGAGCTCTCGTCAGTGTTCCGCCTGTAAACGCAAGAATCTTGCATAGGGGAAAAAGCTGTATCGTTTAGGTCACAGCTCGTTCAGAGAGGCTAGTGTGTAGTAAGTATGATGATCAATTGCCCACAACCAAGAGTAAGCCTTCAAGCCATAGGCCAGTTTCTAGAAGTTCTTTGGGTTCCAAACTGTTCTGTTCTCTAAGTGCGTCTACTACCAAGAGTTGAGGGTATCTACTTAAAATATGTGACTTGCAGCGGACGCACGCAACCAAAGTAGGTCGGTGGGTGTTTGAGCTAACGGAAAGCGCATGTCTGCATTTAAATAAAATATTGTTATGAAAAGTCGAGCCGGGCGGTGCAGCGCGAGCCGGTATGTTAGGCTTAACAAAGTTGGCGGGAAAATAGTTTGACAAACCTCAGTATATGGTCGATAGCTTTTAATTGATAGAGCACATGGCATTTGGCATGATGTCTAGGTGCGCTTTTTGCACTTTATAAATGCAAATGTAAAACTAGCCGAAACGACTAATGAGAAATCATTAAGATATCTAACATTTTTCTATAACATAAGATGAAACAAATGAATATGGGAAATATTGAAGCTTGCAATTGCAGCTTTCAAGTTTCTACTTACCTACCACACCAGAAACACATATGTTTATTTATGTTTCAAATTATTGTGAAGCAATGAGGATTTGAATAAGTTGTAGAAAAAAAAAAATCTTTATAATTAAATAGATTAATAAATCGTTAAAACTTTTAGGAAAGAATAAGACGAAAACTTTTTCGTTTTAAATCTTCTTAACCTTCCCATGCCGTTCGGGTCAATATGACCCGAAGCGCACATTTAAAATCTCTTTATCATCATTCCAATATACTGAAGAACTAGGAATTTTGACAGACCAAGTATGTTCTATGAAAATAATGATCAAATTAACGTCAAAAAAATGAAATTTGAGTTTTGAAAATCGGTTCATTGGGAAATGAAATACAGCTAAGCAAAGCAAAAATTGGATAACGTTTTTTTGAAGTTAGATTTTTTTCTACCGGAAGATCTGAGATAGCGGTCAAAACTTTCATTGGACCCCCAACATATCTATACACTGTCGGATTGATGGATTCTTAACGATTTCAAACATCAATGAAACACTTAAATACAGAAAAGCTGTTAAAAGTTATGAGCATTTTAAAAATAAAATTGATTTTTCGGACTTTTTACTTTCTGAACCAGTGTCTGATAACTTGGTAATACATATCGACTTTATTTTAAAATTTTGAGTAATAAGAACAAATTACCTACACAATGAATATAATATCATCAAAATCGATTAACATTTACAGCCAGGAGAACGAAATCAAACTACAACTCAAATTTCCCCGAAACGGATATTTTGCGAACGGCATGGGAAGGTTAATATATTTGCTTCAATTTTAATCCAATACTCCACAAAAAAGATCAACTTTGAGTATGTAAAGACAGGTTTTTACCAGTGGTTGTGTTTGTATGAGTGTTAGTTGATGAACTTTCCCTCGTTCAACGTCTTTCTCGAAATCAAACCATTCTACTCTTTATTTTTTAAGATTAATCTATTTCGTTAAACATGTTTTAAATAGTTCACAAAAATACTGTCAGCTTTCCAAAAACCTTGAAAAATGTGTAAATTTTCTTTTATTTCTTTTACTTTTTTTCAATCAGTTAAAAATGTTGAACAAATAGTTTTTGTTTTGTTTTTTGATAAAATGTTTTGGTCGGAGGTACATGAGGGTTTCTGAAGTTCTATTCATTATTCATGCAGTCCCAGCAAGAAAAAAATTCATTTAAGTTCATTTTCAGCTTCGCATCAAAATAAATCCGTGGCGGGCCGCTTCGGATTTATTTCGCTGCGAAGCAGAAAATGTACTTAAAAATCACTGCGGGTAGAGCTTGGATAGCAATTGTTAACAAAATTTAAAAAAAAAATTGTGAACTTTGCTTTTACAATAGAAATACGGGGTCATTTCTAATGTGAAATCGGGCACTGATTCCGAAAATGAACTTCGGTATCCATTGTCGACTGTTCAAAAATTTACCCACCTCCAAAAAAAAAAGTAAATGAAATTCAAGTAAATCTCAGTAGAACAGTTTTTTGTGTTAAAAATCCAAAATTGTAAAAATTAAATTTTGAAAATTGTATTTAAAGTTAGAAATTTCAGAATTTTTACGCTCATGATGTCAGATTCCCAAACATAATTTACTCCTTATGTTTTGTGATTTCTGTGTACAAAATAACTCATTTACAGCTAGCCGCTGAAGAATGATCGGAGCCACACTTCGTTTTTATCAACAAGGGGCACTTTCTAGCGTGCTTCCAACGCATTGCCCCCTCGGAGCGTATGGTACTGGTGGTCCACGCTTCTTCTCTTTTTTTTTGTTCCTGACGTCTCTGCGTTCTCTGCTCCACAGTGGGCCCAGCCGGTTTATGTTTTCTATTAATTTAATTTTTTTATGTTAATATAATTGAAAACATGAACAAAGACCAAAAGAATAATAACAACCTTTTATTATTCTCCGGGATCAGGCATGAGTTTCTGACTGTGGATGTACGATTAGTGATTAGTGTAAGAACAGTTTTTTGTGTTATGCATCAATCACGTAATTTTAAAAAAAGTACCTTGCGAGACCCAATGGCCGCGCACCTTTAACTTTAATAAATATTTTCTCCAAAAATCAACATAGAAAATTTGTATGTTCACATTTCCTGAAACCTACACTAACTATCATTCACTTGCCATACTAAAATTAAATTTATTTTGTTTTTTATGGTAAGGAAAAAATTAAAACAAACGTTTTTGCTTTTTCTGAATCAGTTTTTTCTGTGTTGAATTCGAGCACATCGGGCAAAAATTTTTAAGCGCAAGTTATTTCTAGGTTAAAAAAATGAACCAGTTATGGAGAAAAGTGAAAATTTTAACGACACTTTCGTTGCGAAAAATACAATCTTTTCCAAGCGTACGGAAGGTCTTCTCGTATAAGCCGTTAAAAGTAGAGATATTCTTGCAAAAGGTAACAAACATAAGAGTTTTTCAGGTAGAATTTCAAATCAATATTTTCCACCAAATACTGGGTAACCGACTGAAAAAACACCATTTTAGAAACTATATCAGAAGAGTTTTTTATCTTATTGAAAATCGCTAAGAAGGGATCCTTCTGAAGACCAGGTTCGAAATTTGAAGTTAGATAGAATTTTGGCTTAATTTAGTTTTAGTTGGTCAATTTCCTCGTGGATTTCCAGAAAGCTCATCGAACGTGGTGATTTTTTATCGAATTCGGGACCAAAATCATTGTTCCGAAATATTTTCTGGCAAAATAATACTTTGTAAACATGGCGTTTCCTACTAATTCTACACCAGACCAGGTTCACAAACAACCTCTTGAAAACGCAGGTTTAAGTAGTGTAATAGAGTTAGCCTTTGTCGTTAATCTTTGTAATGTTCGTCAATACCTTTAAGGAGAGATCTTAGTAGTCTGCGACTGGAAACTGACATGTTTTTTTCAAGCTCTCAATTTCAAGCTTGTGAAAAAGTTTCAAAGTTTATTAAAAATCAAGTGTAAAAGGTTATTTCGGTACGGAAGATCCCAGTTGTGATATAAGTAATGGAAGCGACCGATAAGGGAGCCAAAAGGACCCTCTGAATTTTAGGAAATCGATGCTTGAGCTGAATTCTTGGCTGATTCCGGTGGTTGTTGGAGAAACTTTGATTCAGCAGTGAAAATACCGGAGCTAAGTACATATTTATTTTTATTACTTTTCTGTGGCATATTTTTGCTTGTTGAAGTGTAACTGTTTGTATCTTTTTATGTAGCCTTCCAACAGCAGATGTGGTCTGTAGTTTTTCAGTTTCTTTTTTGAAAATCGCTTTCTCAATAACCCCTTTTTATAATAACGGCGTAAGATCGCCGGGAAAACAGGAAACTTTTAGGAAACTTAATAAATAGTTCGAGAGAGAGATAGTTACTATAGATAGTTCATTTGCATCATTCGTTCCTGATTTTAAATTTGCCTTCAAAATGATATAACAAAATTAAATAGAGAATAAGCATATTCGAGCAGGATTCGACCAGACCGAACTGAACGCAAAGTTGAAAAAAAGAATTAAGTAATCTATTGTAACGGATGCAAAACATGTTAAACTACCTACCCTATGAAAATCAGGGCATTTTTCCAATTTTTAAAGATTTTATTGAAAAAATCAATGTTGCAGGAAGTAGAAATAGCCAAAACGCCTTGCATCAAAGTGAACTGAGAGCCAACTCGAAGGGAAAGATAAAAGAACGTTTTGGTCACATTGGATTTGGATGGATGGATTTGGACATTGTTCTTTAACCCAAACTATCTTCAGTCCGGCTTTTCATGTGTTACAATTGCAATTCGTTGATAGAAGTTCTAGTTTCGCGATTTATTTAAATAACGATTTTATTCCGGAAAACAGTGAAATTGAGAGATTTCAAATAAGCAACCAGCGAGCAGTGAGCAAAGCAGTATATTATTTCTATTAATATTTTTCATTTGCAATTTTTGAGTTAACTTAAATGAATACGAAAATACCAGTGTGCGGTTCAAAAGAAAAGATAACAATAAAAAAATAGATTTAGATTTTTAGAAATAGATTATAGAAATAGAAATAGATATTAGATAGAATAGAAATAGATTTTTTAATATCAAGCAGGAAACATAAAATTTTTTCTTATTTGGATAAGAAATATTTAAAGAAAATTATAAATTGAAAACTGGAACATTTGATCATTTCAGGTTGGGGAAAGCATGAAAAATTTGGAAGTGTTAGATACTTTAATATATTTTGAAAATTGAATTTTAAAGATGTTGATAGTAAAGAATTTAAAAGATGAAACTCAAAATTTTTGTAAACTATGGAATTATTTGGAATTTTGAAAACTTGAATAGATAACCTAAAAATTTCAAAACTAAAACATTATTGACATATGTAGGTTCAACATAAATTCAGAAATTTGAAGTATTAGAAACTTCAGAAATTAAAAATGTATCAATAAGTGTACTGAAAATTTCGAATTTAATCTGAATTTTTTTCTGAAGATTTTTCTAAAAATACAGATTTGAAAAATTATTGTAACTAATATATTTTTTTTCTTCAAAAAAGCAATTGAAAATTTTGACATTTCATATTTGTGAATAGAATAAAAAAAAAGTTTGATATTTGGATTTGGAAAATTTTGAAATTTTTTAACTCAAACCATGAAAAATTTTGTCAATTTCAGTGTGCACTAAAACATTTTTTTAAATGGTTTATAGCTTGTTCTATATTATAGGAAAGTTATTATGAAATCAGTCATTCTTTATTTTAATGTTTCTTTTTTTTGAAAAGTGAGTTCAAAAGGGTTACATTAACATTTCAAGAAAATATATAATTCTGAAATATGATGGACTCATTTTGTCATTGTTTCCTACTTCTTAACTAATGTAGACGATTGACTAGGAAACCGTGAGAGTGCAAAAATAGAAAATAAAAGTTTTCATTAATTTCTGGTGAGAGACAACTAGAGATGTTTTCAAAAATTTCGATTGCAGAGATAATGCTAACCCGATCAGGAGAGCATATCAAAATAATAACTCAAAAGTATCTCACCAAGATATTTACATCTGATTCAGTTATAATTAAGTACTCCAAATTTGCGATTTTAAGTTTCTCCAATTTGAATTATATCTTATTCTGATTGACAAACTTGAATGGGGTTGAGCTCAAATTCAATGATCAAGATTTTTTTCGGATTGTCCTAAAATAAAATGATTATATCTTATTCTGATATACGTACAACTTTTTCTGAAACACGGACATCGAAGTCAACGGCTCAAACCTTACATTAACGAGTTTCGCTCAACAGATTCATAAAATTGAATCAAATTTTTGGGGATACCAAAAATGGGGCATGGTTTTTATCAAATAATGTTATTTATTGACCTTCCACTAGAAAATTTTCTCGAAGCACTCATATCTTGATAAGTTATAATTTTGATATAAATTTGTTCTGTCCAATATCAAACTATGCTATCTGAACGAGATATAATCTTGATAGGAGCATATCAAAAACTGATATAATTTAGCTATGATCGTATAGGTTTTTTGATATAATTTGAGATATTTTAACATCCTACGAGTACTGAATTATAACTCATTTTGATAGAAAAAAAATTAGTATCAAAATATCTCATCTTGATATAATTTTGTTTTTCTCTCCTGATCGGGATGAGTTTCGCTCAACAGATCCATAAAATTCAATCCAATATTTGGGAAACCAAAAATGGAGCATGGTTTTAGCTTTCAATGTGGTTTATTGACATTCCACTAGAAATTTTTCTCGAAACACTCATATCTTGATAAGTTATAACTTTGATAGGTTTTGTTCTGTCCAATATCAAACTATGCTATCTGAATGGGATATAATTTTGAAAGGAGCACATCTAAAATTGATATAATTTAGCTATGATCGCATAGATTTTTTTGGTACAATTTGAGATACTTTAACATCCTACGAGTACTGAATAATAACTCATTTAGATAGGAAAAAATTAGTATCAAAATATCTCAATTTGATATAATTTAGTTTTTCCCTCCTGATCGGGAAATGAAATACATATCAATTGATAAGATAACCCTTCGAAAATAAATTAATTATGAAAGAATCCATTCAAAAATACTTTCCTTTAAAGTTTTAAAATAAAATAGTGCATAATTATAAACAGCAGATCTAGAGATATATTGAAATTGGTTTTCTTTATCATGTTTTTATTAATTCTGATAGAATTTGTTACAAATTAACTTAACTTATTTGAAACATTTGTTTGACTGATTAAAAATTCAATGGAAAATCTTTAACATTTTGGAATTTTTATACCAAACATTTTTGATAATTTTTAATGTGAGGCAACAGAGAGTAAAGAATCAAAGAGTTTTTCAAAAAGGCAATATTCATAGAAAAACAATTTGGAAAAAAATTATGCCATTTTAAGTTGCTTTCACTGACTTTAAGTTGCTTGAAGACACCATTAAAGCCCTTTCCCAAACTCTTTGCTTCAACAGGGATCGCGTTTAGGAAAAAGAGCTAGTTTATCAAGGAAGAAATTTGGATCTTATTGATTTGCCTTCAATATTTTACTCGATCCATTTTTATTGGACGTTTATGAAATGCCTCATAGAAATAGGAGTTTCCTTAGGAAATGTCTTTGAGCATAGGAGGTGTAGGAAACTCATGATCGCACCATTTACCAAAATGGATCCTGATCTCTACCTTTCACCAACTAACACAACCCCTTCCTTGGATACTTGAATTTGGATTCGCAGACGTATAGACGGTTTCCATAGTTTGTGATACTACCTTATGTCTGGCTCTGACAATTTCAAATTTTTTTTTGGAGTGCAAGAGCGAGAGGTTGCTGGTTA